>NC_051139.1:7358742-7658742 GCF_014839805.1 Manduca sexta
CCGATGCCTCGGTTGACAGTGATGCAGTGACTCATTACCTTTATGTAGAGGACGAATAACACCGCGGCACCAATATTTTGTTATCATACCTTTGCTTTAAGACAAATTTAAGAGGCAACCTAGCAGATTTGACACTCCGCCGTGTCCATACACACATCATTTGTAGAATCAGAGGTGTGTGCCCTTGACTGTTGAGCTTGCGGACATTCGTCTCGGCAGTCCGTACCATACCTGACTACGCCATCGCGGCTATTTTGCTATTTTAATTTTGAATTACTAATTATAAATAGACGTTATTTACTCTAAGCGGATGATTGGTTCACACTGTTAAATTGTTTAACCATTATATATTTATTTCAGATACAACATGGGTTGCTTGTGAATATTGGCATAAGTATCAACGGATTTTCAGAACCATTTTCAAAAAAAGGGTGAGGTTGGTAAAGACTATCAGCTTCTGCAGGCTAAAAGCAACTATTTTATTTATCATCGAAATTTCGTAATATTGATCAATTTAATATTATTGTTCCATCTAAAGCCACTACTCACTCAATTGTTTTGCCTTCACAAAACCCGTCCACTAACACTTTTACTCACAACCAATCTCGTACTTCAAGGAATATTATAAAAAATAATTTACGAAATCGGTCCAGCTGCGTCTTTCAAGACCCAATTCTAAAGATTTTTATTGTCAGACTTCATTGAAGGTAGGAGATGTAATAATTAATAAATAATAAAAAGCTAAAATATAAAACGTTAATAAAATAATGATTATAAATAAAATGGATTTAATATAACATCAATGACTTTTTTACAATATGCCTATATCTCGTAAGAGTATGAATATGGAGCTGAGGTCCTGGGTTGGAATCCGTTCCGGCTATAAACGATTGTGACTAGGTTTTTCGATCTTAAAAATGACTCGGTCGCAGCTCGGAGTCAGGAAGTTGGCGGTGTGATACCCCCGTGCCACAGAAAGCACGTAAAGCTATTGGTCCTGCGCCTGATCTCTTTATGGTCATGTCGGATTGCCGTCTCACCGGACTATGTGAAGAAACAAAGAGTGCACCTATGTATTGCTCATACACTTGTGCACTATAATATCACCTGCGGGGCTGATCTCCGTTGAAATTGGCCGCCGTGGCCGAAATTCGGTTAGGTGGGATTCACAGGGAAAATGTACAAAATTGAAGTCAAGAAATAATTCGTATTTGTAATAAAGGTTTTGTAAAATGCATTTTGTGCAAATTGTTTCCAAGTTTACAATATGATTTAGTAATCTTCGGTCAATTATTGCAAGCAATAATTGCTCTGTCTCTCCATTGCTTCGAAAGCATAATATGTCAACCAGAAAAACGTGTCGCTCGTAAATAACAGCGGGCGACATTTACACAATGACTTTTGACTTTATAACATGAATACGGACAGTGACTGTGTTTTACCGGAAAAAGTTTCACGGAAACCGTGATTTTTATAAGTTTTTCACCTTTAGCGCCTAATAAGTAACTAATTACATATACAGGGTGTCCCAGAAAGTAGTGTCAAGCGGAGGTTCAGAGATAGAGCACCCCTTGGGGTATACGAATCACCCCCATGTATGTTCCGCTATTTTTCATAGTTTTCGAGTTATGAATATTTTTCAGATTTTTTGAGAATTACCGATTTGAACGATTAAATATTTATTTTTTTTAAAAGTAGAAGACTTATTCGAAATTTTTTTGTTGCAAAAAAAATTTCATTAGTTGGACTTTTTTGCTAAAGCCCTGTATAATCGATTTTGACGATAAATATTAAGCTAGGCTTACACTGACCTGAAAAAACATACCCACTTATGTAAGTAGACCTACTAGGTTACCTTGTTAGATTTTGAATTGATTTTCCAATTTTATATAAGGTACTAGCTGACCCGACAGACGTTTTCCTGTCTTAACTATGTATGCACGCGCGCATTTTGTCGATCGTTGACAGTCATCCCAAACCACTGACAGTTACGTAAAATTAAGATTGTCGTTAAGTTTTCTTAAATTTTCTAATTTTCCGCGCAATTTTTTGAATTCTTTCTTTCATAAGAACCTCCTAACAATAACAAACACAAAAAAATTAGTGAAATCGGTCCAGTCGCTCACGCGTGATGGCGTGACCAAGGGAAATGGGGATTCATTTTTATTTATATAGATTTATGCTTTTAATAGAATATATGTACACAAGACTGTATGTATGAAATTCCTTAGTATATTTGTAAAAAAAAACACTTACCGTGCGCAAGAATGAAACATCATCCTGCTCACTCGCCCCTCCCTCAGCTTCCGCCATATTGGATTTTTATTTCACCTTGAAATAATATTCTATACTGCCATTCCTCTTGAAATATTTCCCTGAAACAATGAACAAAAACATTATTTTCGCTATCAAAGGACATTGTCGAAAACGGCCCCAGAACCAACGAAGGTGTGACAACACCATAATTATTTATGTATTTTTTTTATATTATTTGTAAATATGTGTATAAAACGGACAAGCTGCTACATCCAAAATGAACATATAAAAGTATTGTAACGACAAGTCAAAGTCGCCGACATGTTTACAACTAATTGTGTATAGAGATGTACCGGTTCGACAAAACGATAAATGTAATTACCGATAATTAATTATTGAAACATTTTAACATATTCGATTTGTGAGGCGATATGTTCTTTAATTATTATAATAATATTTAATCGAGCAGTGGATGCATCTCAAATAAATAAGTAGTTAGTTTTAGGACTAAATTGATTATAGATCAAGTCGTCTATGAAAAAAGTTTTGTTTTTAGTTTTTAATTCATATTGATTTACTTTGTTTATTTAGATTCTATATTAGCGACCCGCCCTGGCTTCGTACAGATAGCAGAGCATAATATATTATGCGAACATTTATTTTCTGTCGTACAAAATATTTATGAATTATACATATAAAAAGTAGCGTTCTTCTCTCTCCCTCCATCCAGGGCCTCAAACTCTCTACATATTAAATTACTATCGGATCCGCCCGTGTGAAAGATTTTCCGGGATAAGGGTCCGCTAAATATTTATCCGAATAAAAATAACCCTATATTGAATAAAATCGATTTTTGTATAAATGATCGATATAATCGATCCAGAATCTAGTAGAGTAGTATCCCTAATTCTTACTTCATTGTTCAATTCAATTGAATGTCACTCACACTTCACTCATCAGAGACAAATAAACTAGACTCTCACTTTCCATATAATATATTATAATTCTTTGACTCTCACTATATCATTGACGATTCGGCTATTATAAAGACTCTGTGCGATTGATTACGATATCGACATACACTGGCTGTGATTTCCATTCCAGCTTCCATCGATCAGGGTCACATGAGCCTTGTACCGACTGAAGAATTGAGTATCGGAAAATACTTCATTCCTCATCATTTTGTACTCCGTACGGAGAGCAGCACTACTCCTCTTCGTGTTGTATTCAACGCCTCCGCTAAAGATGCGAAAGGACTATCGTTAAATGATGTGTTGCTCGTAGGTCCTAAATTGCAAACGAATATTGTTGAAATTCTTCTAAAATTCCGCGTTCATTCTGTTGTTTTCACCGCAGACATGAAACAAATGTATCGACAAATTCTCATTCGAGCGTCTGATCGTGATTATCAGCGCATCTTCTGGCGATTTAATGCGGACCAACCCGTGCAAGAATATCGTCTTAATACCGTGACCTACGGCGTGTCTTCCGCACCTTTTCTCGCATGCCGTACTGTCAAACAGCTGATTCATGATGAGGGTGGTGACTTTCCACTTGCGAGTCAAGTTTTGGGATCCGATGTTTATGTCGATGACATAATAACTGGTTTTAGTAACGTTCGTATGGCTCAAAATGCGAAAACTCAAATAATCGAACTTTTGAAAAGGGGACATTTCGAACTCAGAAAATGGGCTAGTAATGTACCTCAGTTACTCTCTGATTTACCACGAGAATATTGCTTAACCGATCCTGTATCCATGGATGTTGACGACAACCCTACTCTCAAGGTATTAGGTCTTAAGTGGGATCCTTGTAATGATTCGTTCCTTTTTTCAGTAACTCCTCAGCATAAGAAATGTTCGAAGCGTAACATTCTTAGCGAGCTTGCACGTATATACGATCCACTTGGCTTCCTGTCGCCATTAATTTTGGTGGCAAAGGTGTTGGTTCAGCGCCTCTGGATCCTTGAGATAGGTTGGGATGAAGACCCTCCCGATAATATAGTCCAGTTTTGGTCTCGATATCTTGAACAATTACCATTGTTAGAATCGTTACAGATTCCCCGTTTGTTTGCTGGACAGGATTGTATTTCTTGGGAGTTACATGGCTTTTCAGACAGTTCGGAAACAGGTTATGGTGGTGTGATTTATTTACGAACCGTGAACGCTGAGGGTAACATTCAGACCTTCTTTGTTTGTTCAAAGCGCGAGTCGCACCTACAAAATCCACTTCCCTTCCTAGGTTGGAGCTTTGCGCTGCAGTTCTTCTTGCCGACCTGCTGAAATTTGCCATGGATGTTTTCTCATCCCGGTTAACATTTACTGGTGTTTTCGCCTGGTCTGATTCTACCGTTGTACTAGCGTGGCTTCGCTCTCACTCCTCGCGCTGGAAAACTTTCGTTGCGAATCGCGTTAGTCACATTCACGAAGTCATTCCAGACGTTCACTGGCGCCATGTGGATTCCGAAGATAATCCGGCAGATGTAGCTTCTCGTGGTCAGCTGCCATCCGATCTCGTAAACAATAGCTTATGGTGGGCGGGTCCCGCCTGGCTTCGCTCCCCTTCTGAGCAATGGCCACAACTTGAAATTAATCCTAACGAGGACATCCTTCATTTTGAGGAAAAAGCTTTAAAAAAAAAAAAAAAAAAAACGTTCTTTACCTCCGACGATGCGAAGAATTCCTTTATCGACACTCTTCTCATTCGTTATTCTTCGATTCGAAAAATACAGCGTATCATTTGTTGGTGGTTAAGATTCATTAGATTTTTACGAGATAAAAATATTCGTTGCTCAAATCCTTTTCTCGATCGTATTGAGCTTCATGCTGCTTTGTTGATCGTCGTAAAGCACATTCAACAATCCTTTTTCGAAAACGAAATACGCCAGTTGCGGGAAGGACAATTATTAACAAAACAGATGCGTAAGTTGAACCCCTTTCTCGATGCGCAGGGAATTCTCAGGGTGGGCGGTCGCCTTGCAAGATCCGGCCTCGAATTCGAGCATAAACACCCCGCTTTACTCCCTCGTAAATCCAGGTTAACTTACCTTGTTATAGAAGCCGTTCATCGTGAAAATTGTCACGCGGGCGTGAATACCACGCAGTATCTTCTATCGCAACTGTTTTGGGTATTGTCTCCTAAACGTGCCATTCGGCATTGCCTATCCAAATGTGTGTCGTGTTATAAAACGCATCCATCCCCACTGGAACCTTTCATGAGTGACTTGCCTGCAGTTCGTGTAAATCAGGTGAAACCGTTTTCTGTTGTAGGGACCGACTACGGCGGCCCTTTTCGTATTAAAACCGGTAAACATCGAGGTGCGAAAATCACTAAAGCTTATTTATGTTTATTCGTTTGTCTCGCGACTCGTGCAGTTCATCTTGAGGCAGTCTCAGATCTTTCTTCAGACGCTTTCCTCGCTGCTCTGCGTCGGTTTTCCGGGCGACGCGGACGGGTCAGCATAATTCATTCTGATTGCGGGACAAATTACGTTGGTGCTAATGCACAATTAACTGAATATATGCGAAGTGCTGCTCATGCTAATCAAATCGAATTTCGTTTCAATCCGCCCTCAAGTCCCCACTTTGGTGGAGTGTGGGAAATACAGATAAAATCCGTAAAATCGCATTTGTATCGTATCGTTGGCGATCAATGTTTAACATTTGAAGAGTTAACAACACTCTTTGTACAAATCGAATCGATGTTAAATTCGCGACCTCTTTGTCCTCTGAGTTCAGATCCTAATGATTTTGCTGTTCTAACACTAGGGCATTTTCTTACTCTTGAGCCGTTAACATCTGTCCCTGATGAAGATGTAACTTCTTTGAACATAAATCGTTTGGGCCGATGGCAACTGATTCAACGTTTTCAGCAGGATTTCTGGAACCGTTGGAAACATGAATATCTTCATTCTCTGACTCAGCGGGCGAAGTGGACTAAGCATTCAAAACCGTTGAGCGTAGGATCAGTAGTTATTGTTAAAGCCGATAATTCGCTTCCGTTACATTGGCCGTTAGCTCGGGTTGAAGAGTTACATCCGAGTTCTGATGGCGTAGTCCGCATTGCCACGATACGTACTGCTGAAGGCTCTCGTTTCACGAGGCCTTTAGTCAAACTCTGTCCGTTGCCGAATCAAAACGAATAACGTGACTTAACTTAAACCTATAGTTCATAATTTTAAGTTCGTAATCATAATTTTAAGATCATATGCCTTTTAAGTTAGGTTAATTTTTCTTAAATTTTGGAAAATACATTAATGTATTTTGGTGGGCGGAATGTTTCGTAACCGTTGTTTATAATAATAAACGAATTCTATAATAATTCGCGTGATGGTGGTATGTGTGTGAGAGCGAAAGATATTCAAATTCGCACGCATTTGCCGCCAACTAAATCGACCAATACCGCTGGCCAACGGGAGGCCACACGCCCGCGCCATCCAGCGGATGACGCCAGTAACGAAAGTTTGGTGCATCGATGGCGGCACGTTCCCCGGCGCGCTTCATAATTAATACAATAACTGTGAAAGTATAGATTTCCCAGGACCCATAATCCTTACATTGTGTGTACTAACTGTGTGTGGTGTCCTGACAAACGTGACGGAGTGCAGCAGTATAACCAAGGCGGGTTCCTGACGTCGTGTGGCAGTGGCAGATGTGAGTACTTGCATGCATTTCCATCGTCACGCGAATATACGTCTATGTCCCTATGTATCATCACGATACACAAATTATGTCATTAAAATTTATTAACCAAATTTTATAAAGCCTTATAAAATTGTTAGTGTTAACACCATTATATTGGAGTATTACACGGAAGGCTTACAGGTCGGCGTGAATTGTGTCGAACCATTTGACCTTGAAAACGCAAAATAAGCAGATAATCTGGTAATAGTGCGTCAAACTTAGTTACAATGAAGTATTATAATAATATAATATCAGTCCTGTATTATATACTGTCCCACTGTTGGGCACGGGCCTCCTCTACTACTGAGAGGGATTTGGCCTTAGTCTACTACGCTGGCCTAGTGCGGGTTGGTAGACTTCACACACCTTCAAAATTTCTGTAGAGAACTTCTCAGATGTGCAGGTTTCCTCACGATGTTTTCCTTCACCGTTAGAGCGAACGATAAATTCACAAAGAATACACACATGATTTTAGAAAAGTCAAGGTGTGTGCCCTTGGGATTTAAATCTGCGGACATTCGTCTTGGCAGTCCGTTCCACACCCAACTAGGCTACCGCCGCTTTATTTGTCTCATACGTCTTTATTATTTTTGGACAACAGTTAAGCCAATATTCAATGTTATTTGTCGTAAGGTCACGCGATAACCCACTTAAGGTTCCCTTTTAGATATAGGGTTAAACGTCGTTGACTTAAATTGTATAATGGAATATTTATTGTATTAGAAGTTGGTAGAATGTTTGGTTAATATTAGATCATTGGATTTCTGTCTGCCACCGATGTATTTACGAATTCACATTTAGGGTTCTATATCCAAAATGGCTAGGCTATCTTGAGTGCATGGAAGATGATCGGAAAGTAAAAGGTTGTTGAGTCGAGCAACAGGTCACCGGCCGTTGGATCGACTCAGATACCGCTGCAACGATATGGTAGAATTGGCGAGAGCTGGCACAGGACAGACAGTTGGAGTACTTTCGTTTCAGATTCCAAGACACACTTTGAGACACTGAGCCAACTAAGTAAGAGTAAGTATATCCAAAACGTCTTCAGCGTAATCAATTCGTCTATCCGTTTGTTCTGTTTGAAACTGAAAGGATTTTTTAATATTTTTATTTGTCCTTTACAATTTATTACCTTAATTTTAGCTATTTCGTAAACATTTTTCATTTAAATTGTGTTTGCTGTTTTGAAATAAAACTTATAAAATTCACATACGTTTTAGTTTTGTGAATCCCATCTAAGCATTCAAGTTTTTCAACTTTCCAAATTAATGTACCTCCAAGTTTAAAGGTTTCACTTTCCACGTGCTGTAAATAAACAGAAGTATCGCTCTGCCCTTAACAAGCTTCCACGGCGTTTATTTATGACTCCTTGTATATGTAACGGTATAAACTAGGTTTTGGGTTAAAGAAACTTAATAACTAAACTTACTAACTGGGCCCTTATTCTGTATGATAGTGTAAACGCGTAACGCGGCTGTGTCATGTTATCTTCGAAAAATGTGCGTGGAATTGTATTCTGTAAGCCAAATTTTTATAGTCCTAAACATGACGCGTTGTGTTACGTGCTTGTTACGCACTGTCAAAATAACGTGCGGGATAGAGAATAAGGCCCCTGTAATCATTGAGTAACGCAATGTCAAAATGCCACTGTATATATTTTTTTAATATCTTATTCGCCAGTTTAAATGTAACAACTCTTAATCATGTTCATACGTAGATTTTAAAAATGAAATGATAAAGAATCTTTGGTACGTGAACTATCATTACCTACACAATTTAATAATACAAAATGTTACTCAAAAAACAAAGCTTTAAATACAAAACAGACCGTCTTGACACGTATTGTTCGCAACTTCCGTCTCGTTTGTGAAGATTGCAGGGCCCTTATTCTGTATGATAGTGTAAACGCGTAACGCGGCCGTGTCATGTTATCTTCGAGAAATGTGCGTGGAATGGTATTCTGTAAGCCATATTTCTATAGTCCTAAACATGATGCGTTGTGTTACGTGCTTGTTACGCACTGTTAATATAACGTGCGGAAGGTCGAGTTTTACAAAAGAAAAGCGGGAATTATCCGACATAGTGTATGACAAGGGACATTAATAATAATTACTATTTCTGCATTAACTTTTATTAATGATATCACCTTATGCGAAAGTAATTGGTCTTTTAATAGTATTCTGTCGTGCTATCTCTAAAATCTTTGCAAACTTGTATTCAAGTTTATCATTTATAATCTATATATATTATAAAACTAAGTCCCATTTTCTATCTCTCTGTATGTTATCATTTTTCTCCAAATCTACAGAACGGATTTTTATGAAATTTGGTATGGATATAGTTTAAGACCCTAGGAAGGTTAAAGACTACTTTCTATTTAGGGAAAATATAAAGAGGGACATTTATCCCAGATAACTCCTCCATGCGGGTGAAGCCGTGAGCAAAAGCTAGTAATATAAATTGTAAATGCGATAAACTCCGTGTCATACTTGCAATGTTAAACAACTAAATTGATTTTGATGAAATTTGTTATGGAAGCAGAATAGAGGATAAAAGTTACAAACAAAATACCGTGTGGGCGATGCTAGGAGCAAAATATATAATGACTAGTTGACCCGACAGACGTTGTCCCGTTTTAACTGTGAATTTTGCAGCGCGCATTCTGTCAATCGCTGACAGTTATTTCAAACAATTGACGGTTATATAAAATTAATATTTTCGATAATTTTTCTTAAATTTTCTTATTCTTCGCGCAATATTTTCAATTTTTTCTTTCATAAGAACCTTCTTCTGCCAGTAACAAACACAAGAAAAAATAGTGAAATCGGTCCAGCCGTTCACGCGTGATGGCGTGACCAAGGGAAATAGGGATTCATATTTATATATATAGATTACTATTTATTACTATATTGAAAAAGGTGTTTTTCATTTTCATCCTTCGCGACATGAGCATCTTATTAATCTTATTAGCGATTTCGAAAAAGGTTATCAATTCGACGTGAATGATTTTATTTCTTTTAACTTCTTACTTTTACTAATATTAGAAACACGAAATTTTTGTTATTTCTTATTAGTAAGCGGAAAAACTACTAGACAATTTTTGATGAAATTTGGTACACGTGTGGCACATAGTGACGAAGGGTCCATATAATCCGATTCCTACCGGCTTCTCTTTATGTAGAAGTTATGTAGAATCTAATTATCATTAGAACGATTTGTATTTATTTTTGACTGCCTCGGTAGCCTAGTTGCACTGCATGCGCGGTACAACAGCGCTCTCGAGGTCCTAGGTTCGAATCCTGGGTCGGGTAAAATCATATTTGGGTGTTTCTGCTCAGTATCAAGCCGGAGTCTTTCATTTCTGCCCGATATGGCGATATGCTCGCCTCCTATCACATCATGGGACGGAACACATTTGGCGAAAAGTGGGTGCCCTGGTTGTGCCTCTGCATATCCCTTCATGCCCCCATTTATGCATATTACTGTGTATATGTTGTGTCGGGTTTCCTTACACCTTTCGCCACTGGTATAATCTTGTTGTATTTAACTCGTTTTGACCCGGATCGATAAGGTATTTTCTATTTCGCATAAAACAAAAAATAATCTCTGCTAAATATTTTCTTTAAGACATTGCTCAGAATCTGTTCTTTCTTTTATCTATATCTTCTTCTTCTATCTTCTATCTATCTATCTTCTTCTATACTTATAATAAATCTGTAGAGAGGTCAATTCTGTACATGAAATATATTTCCAAAATAACTATCAGGGGGTGATTAGGGATCGATACTGATGCTAAAAATGCAATTAGTAAAATTTTTGTCTGTCTGTCTGTCTGTATAACCGTTATAGAAACAAAAACTACTCGACGGATTTTAACGAAACTTGGTACAATTGTTTGTCATACTCCTGTGGTGGTTATAGTATACTTTTGATCACGCTACAATTAATAGGAGCAGAGCAGTGAAGGGAAATGTTGGGAAAACGGGAGAAGTTACTCCATTTTTTAAGCTTCCGTCGCGTGTGCAACTTTAATGGTTAAAGCTACACAGAAATCATGTATGACGGAAATGTTCTCCTTAAAATTATGTAAAAATATCCCATTACAGCATATGTCTATCTTTTATGGTTGACTCACAATAACACGTGTAACTCCCGATAGCTTAGCAGTTCGAAGCTTTAGAGGTCAATTCTGTACATGAAATATATTTCCAAAATAACTATCAGGGGGTGATTAGGGATCGATACTGATGCCAAAAATGCAATTAGTAAAATTTTTGTCTGTCTGTCTGTCTGTATAACCGTTATAGAAACAAAAACTACTCGACGGATTTTAACGAAACTTGGTACAATTGTTTGTCATACTCCTGTGCTGGTTCTAGTATACTTTTCATCACGCTACAATTAATAGGAACAGAGCAGTGAAGGAAAATGTTGGGAAAACGGGAGAATTTACTCCATTTTTTAAGCTTCCGTCGCGTGTGCAACCTTAATGGTTAAAGCTACACAGAAATCATGTATGAGGAAATGTTCTCCTTAAAATTATGTCAAAAATATCCCACGACAGCATATGTCGATCTTTTATGGTTGACTCACAATAACACGTGTAACTCCTGATAGCTTAGCAGTTCGAAGCTTTCTCATTATATTTGTTTGCTCTTACGTTTATAACACTCTCAGTCATCCCTAATTAAAAAAGTTAACATTATAAATATTCCATAAAAAAGAATCATAGAAATCGGTATAGAAACACCAAAGTTATACATGAAATACGCTAATAATTAGCCATCACGCGTGAATACTGAATCATGCTATAAGGATTATTTTTGTATATATATAAGGTCGCGAACGCACAGGCAGGCGGCTTGCTTGGCACCTAGAGGCTAGCGAATCACCTAGCGAGTAGCTTCGTAAAACGAACATTCTCGAACGTTCGCGACCGGCTCCATTTTGAAGTCCGAAATCCACGCGGGCGAAGCTGCGGGCGGAAGCTAGTAGTAAATAAATTTCTCAAAATTTATTTTGTTTTATAAGCCGTTTTTTCCGTAGGTTCCAAAACTCCGAGTCGTAGACCGACGGTACAATAAACTCCGTTAGCAACAGGTTTGATAGTACACAACTGTATACTACTAAAATAGTATAAGAAAACAAAAATGTAGCCAAGATCATAAGACATCTGTTCCGGTCCAAACGTTTCTAGCAAATAATGTTATTATATTTTTATATTTTTCAACCGTAGCCAGCGGTGCAAGCTACGCGCTACAACGTAGGGGTCGTAGCACTGCCGTAGACGCTATGGCGCCGTTGCATTTTATAACGAGTTTGTTCCGAATATCATACGCTGTTAAATTCTGTATTAGAATACTAAGTGTTGCTCGTGGCTTTGCCCGCGTGATCAGCTTTTCCAGCTGCAAAAGTTCTTAAAACACTGTAGGCATAAACCATCCGTAAAACACCAGCGCCATTTATTTAACCCTTATGTGACTGACAAATAAAACACTTTCAACAGAGTGACGAGGTACCCGGGTACCGTCATACAGTTTATATGTAATGTAAACAATCAAGGTCTGTTTAAACGTTACCCACAATTTGAATATTATTATTACAAATGTTGGAGAATGCACTGTATTAGATCTTGTGGAAAATATAAAAATTCAGGACTGAATGTAACGACGGATAATTTTTACGTCTCTGCAACTGGCTCATTCCTTGAATTCGTGGAATATGACATTAGTTGGAACGGTAAGAAAAAATAAACGGTTTCTTCCTGCAAATATGCAGGCACACAAGGAGAGGGTAATTTATTCTTCTAACTTCGCCTTTAGCAAAGAAGCAACTGTGTGCTCCTACGTATCTAAAAGAATAAAGCAGTAATAATGTTATCATCAATGCACATGTCACCAGTTATTGAAAGTGATAAGGAACTGCCAAGCCAGAAATAATTTTATATTATAATAAAACCAAAAGTGGAGTGGACAATATGGATAAGCTGTTAGCAGAATATACCGTAAAACGCAGAACAAATCGGTGGCCTTTAGCACTTTTTACAATATAATTGACACATTTGGCAGCATATATCATTTACATGGAACATAACCCACAATTTGTCTCGACTGACAGACGTAGACAATTTTAAAATCATTGAGTCTCCAACTGTGTGGTAAAAATATAGAAGAAAGATCAAAAATTGCATTGTGACATCAAAATTACATGTGAGATCTGCAATTCAGGACGTGCTTGGCCAAGAACTTACGCTTTCAATTCCTTCTGGATCTACAACTTCTTTAAGTCAGACTAAACGAGACTCTAGAGGGCGTGTTGCAGTCGTCGGAAGTTGCTACATATGCAGAGAACTCAAACGCAAGCAAAGAAAAACACGAAAAGCTTGCACTAACTGCCGAAACCATTTTGTGATGAACATGCAGTAACTGCCTATACACGTAAGTTTATTTTAATATTTTTTTAAATTAGGTGCAGTAAATTAAGTCGTGTTTATTTAATTTTTGTGAAGAAAAATACAATTTTATTAAGAAACCAGAAGTATAAAGGCGATTTGAGGTTTTGAATTTGTTCAGTTACTAATGTAAGTGATTGTACATGCATCCATAAAAATAGTAATATAATTCTAGATTAACCACGGCATCAGTTTGAAGTTTATTAGTATTCCTTTTCTATTTCTCTGGGGCAACTAATAAGATAAGTGTGTTATTACTCCGCTGCCTGTGACATGTTGTTTTGAAAGTAGAGTACTGACGCAATGCTACGTCTCACCACGTCTTGCGTCTTTAATGTCTGATTATACCTCGTCAAGCTGCGTTAAAGAACACAATATCAATATCAAGGATAGGGGCTAGCACTGTTTCTTGCATTATAATAAGAAATACTTTAAATGGAAGACGATAACGAACAAAATTATATATTTTATAACTCTTAAAGTAAGTAAAATGTTTCATATTATATACAGTGTACAAAATTCTATGCTTTGAACGATTTTAGGTTACTATATTTATAACCGTAATACTTTTAGGAAACTTACTACAGATAAAATAAGTGTTATTAATTTTAGGTGTGGCGTAATGTGCAATGTTTGTGGATGGAATAAAAATATGTACATTATTATAATATACATTCCCGTTACAAAACATGAAAGAGAATGCCTTACGTGACGGATTATAAGGGTTGCAGAAAGATTGCTTCAAATGAAATGTTGGCCGCGAGAACAAACTACAAAGTTACTGAGCTTTGAGAAAACACTCCAATGTTTTTTTCTCGAATAACGTATTCTGCAAAAAATATGTTTATAGTAACTACAATATTACAATCTACTTAAACGCAATTGATCCCGCTCCAGGCAATTTATAATGATACATTTGCATGATTTAATGCATATATACTTACTACTCATGATATTTATACTTAGGTACATAATTGAACTACTTAAGTAATTGTCACGTGCACAGTAGTTGCTCGACCGACTCCATCGTTCAATTCTCTAGTTACATTTAACAATTTAATGGACCCATTCATTTGTTCTGTACATTTAACGTAACACGTCATTCACTATAGGAATTGATTGTTTATTTTCACCGCTGAACACTTCAAAGTTCTTTGCGCCTTGCTGGACACGTTCACGCTTAGCTTATCGTTGATGTCATTGGCGTTTGTTCCAAGCTAAGCCGCCTCGTGGGCGAGACCCGTCACCCTCAGAGGTAGTTAGGCCGTGATACGCAACACAGTACACCCATGCCTTTGTACAGAGATCCTCTTCGTTTGTCCCGCCACAGTCCGTTAACGTCGTCACCTTTCAGTGCGACATTACTCTCTGAAACAATATACGTATACCGATAATATGTCTCGGGCAATTTTTACTTACACGTTAGGAATTATTTTTCTCTGATATGACATTTGTTAATATTTCCGTCAGTTCTGTTATTTGCACTGGGTTAATGTATTATTTAACAGAAGAGATTAATAGCTGAATCTGAACTCGATTACGTATACTATCGCAGAATTTAGGACGAAGATATCATTTCTTAAATATTATGTCATACTGCGGTAGAATTCTGAATAAAAGAGCATTTTTGCCACGTTCGGTCGCGGAGTGTTCTTAATGTCAACGAAAGACGTAAAAGTTGCACGTAACTCACAATTGTTTTATGTGAGCGAGTGCTTCTGCTTCCGAACGAATTGAAGCCGTAAAATATGTCGATATCATACCTAAGTGATTAAGACTTTCATGTTGCGGTAAGTATTCTTGAATGTCGTTAACTATTCTTGTGATTTCCTGCGTGTCCTTGGCGATGCTGCAGAGCTCCTCTTGGTTAAAGTCGGGCGTGATCTGTTTGCACAGCAGTATTTGACTGATGACGTTGCCGAAATTGGACGGACCGGCGCGATTTTCTGTTAATTAAGACGTGTTTTAGAAAAGGTTTTATATACGCAGTGATTGAACGAGAAAGTGTATTAAACCTGCAATGTTTTTGTACCATATACTATCTTTATCAACATATAAAAAGAGGTTAAAATTGAATTGTGTGCTTGTGTCGTAAGAACGTTGCGGTAAATGTGCATTACTTTCTAATATGTATAATAAAAGTATTTTATGTTATATGAATGTGCTTTACCGTAATATGAAGTCATATCCATGGGCACGAGCTGGACGAGTCGATGACACTTCGCGAGCTCTCGCAGTAGGAGTTGGGACATGAAGTACAGCAGCACCAACTGCGACTGCTCTGTGCACCCTTCGCTTGAGGACCTGGATTGAGTAGCTTCTTTACTAATCATAAACAAATTCTACTGGTGGAAATAAATTTAATATACTTAGGGAATAAAAGCACTTAAAATAATCCCTACTATATTCGCACAAATTAAAATATTTTTTCATGAACATATTATTATATGTTGTTTTTCCTTGTATTAATAATAACATTTTTTTATTGTTAGTTTAATGATTTTGTAAACAAATTTTATATCATTTATTATTTTTTTCCCATGGAGTAACTATCTCTGTAGTCTGTTGTCTAGACGGTACAAGATGTGCCAGACGTACAATGCAGCCCCGAGCAAATGACAAAACTTATACAATTTGTGGCTAGATCTGTCAATTTAACCTAAAACCTGTCGTCAATTTAATATGTTTGTTTACTAAATATGAAACTAAAACTCTTCAAGACCAAGAAGATTGTCACCCTAAAATACAATACTTAAAGAAACAAGCATACTTTAAAGCACAAAATATCTAACAAAACAGGAAAAATGGAAAACAAAATAAAGATTGGTATCGCCGTGGCAGTGTTTTGCTTCCATAAAATAGACGGGCCTCGTGAAAGCCAATAGCTATTCCCGTCGTAATTAGTTCTCTTTCGATTTTGATTTCGCAGAACGTCTGGTACGCAAACTGAATCCTTTTGATATGCAAATAATCATGTAGATGATGCCTACTCACATTTACATCAACTGTTTTGACAAAATGTTACACAATTTAACTTGTTATCTCGGTATGGATACAATTTTACATATATTTAGAGTTTAGTAAAATATACAGTTAGTATTTCTTTATTTATATTGTAAGACCGAATGCCTGCAATTCCACAGAATTTATGAATAATAACTCAATAAATATTGAAGATAAAGTAAAAATATAACGAAGAAAAAAGTAATTACTTAACCTATACATTATTTAATAATAATTACTATGGAATTCATAAAGAGTAATAGCATACATTTATTGTTTCAATTTCTTCCTTTAAATGATTCATTGAGAATCATTAATTATTTTCTAATGGGATTATAATTTTTTTCCTCGTTCAATATGTTATAAGTATTGCCGTGTAACTTTAGTAATCTTTATTAGGATCTACGTTGCAACTCAGTGTGCATTTCTACGTTTTAATTTTTAAACATGCAATGCTCTTGGTTACCGCGATTTATTTCATTTAATTATAAATGTATGATTTTGTATTCACAGGTCAGCCATTTATTTACTTGTGGGTGACCATTTATCTAACCCCAGACGCGTTGGAGTTATGTTTAGAGCGCACCTTTTATTCGCTATTAATATGTTGAAATGATTCATATACATTACCGATTTAAATAGTTAATATCCTTGAGTAACCGAACCTGGAGTATATTGTGTTTGGAATAGATTTGCGAAAGAAATTTAAATAATTGAATAATGTAGGTACTTCTTTATTGTTTTTTTGATGTAATCATAATTCTTATACCAACAGAAAGGTAACATTTTACTTTTCTATAATAAAATGGCGTGTCTCCATCAACACCTCTGCAGCGTCACTTACGTATTTTCAAGCAAGACATTATCAATGAAATTTTGTGAACTGTTTTCATTTTACTTATATTATTTATAGTTTCTATATTTGAATATTATATGAAATATAATAGAAAAGCAAAGCTCTGAACACGATGTGTATGTTCGTTACGGTATATATTTTTTAGTCGTTAAGGATATTTGTTCAGTCCGATGCGGTATTAATATTTTATTTTTAAAGGAACTCCTAAAATATACATGTTTAAAAATTTCTTACGTGGTTCTTACTTTTTACTGTTAGGCAGGACGAGCTGGCTGGTCTGTTTGGTGGCTTCCACACAGGCTCGTCGAAGTCGCCTGACCCGCTCCCGAAGCTCTGGACAGTCGTGTGGCTGGCCGAAGTGGATCAGAAGGTCTCGGAACAGAGCCAGTTGGACATTTATCTCTGTTATCAGCTGTACCAAATGAAAATATATGTTATAAACTGACATCTTATTTTGAAAACGTGTTGAACACGCAGGTTATATATAACAATGTTTCATAATAAAAGTCGTATAAAAATTCCAATAAAAATGTGTTTTGTGGAGTGAATGCTGGTGTTAATTTTTCAATTCGAAATACAAAACTGGGAGGCATTGTGAAATTGCTACTGGCAGCGGACGTTGGGCTTCAATCCAAACAGCTGTCAGTAGGCCATATAATATCTCAACGAGCGGCCAACGCAACGCCTATTGTTAGTTAGCCCAAGATGTAAGGTTTAATAACCGCGAGCGAGACGCCTTCGAACACTATTAGCTATGAAGTTTACTTTCATGACATTTACTTCAGTGTTTACTGTTTTTATTTAATTTGGACTTTTTCCTTATTTATTTTCTGGAGTCGTTTCAATAAACGGATAACTGAGCCCGATGTCTGTTAGAGACAAAAAGTAAATAGAGAGAGACTCAATCAGTCGTTTCACACACCACTAGATGTAGGTATCGTAATCAATTACATGTGTTGCGATGAAGAAATCGAGGAGAAAAACTCTAACGTCGCACATTAACAGCCTGTTTGTAGTAAATGTTTTTTGGTTAAATTATGATTTCTTATGTTTACGTGAATGTTAGACATTAAACTAATTTTCGGATTCTATCGCGGTTTTTGGAATTTATTTTTCTCCCGACATTTCGAAGATTTTGAAGACTTTGAAGACTGTCCCCCCTGTGACCATGAAGGCTGCAAAGTCTTCGAAACGTAGAGAGAAAAATAAAATACAAAAAACCGCGATAGAATCCGAAAATTAGTTTAATTCAATGGTTTAAATTAATTCATATAGTACCTAATACAAAGATTAATAAATAAACATTTCCCGCGTTTTAAAAGATTCAAGGACGTTAATAGATTAAGGTTCGTAAACTTTAACCCGTTTAATTGAAATTTATGATGCAATAAATTGTGTACATTTTATAAAATACAAAGTTAGTAGGCTATTTGTGAATGATTAAGGTCGATTTTCAAAAATATATAATCTAAACAAAATTATCCGTTAAAGTAATTATAACTAGACCGACTATACGTGTAACAGTAAAAATATTTCATGTATATAACTGATTTATTTTCAATATGTTAGTTGTATTTTATCTAATGAATAACATTATCCAACTATTGAAAACAGCCATTAGATAAATTTAAGCTAAATATAAAGTACGTTGTGAAATCGATCTGTGTTTAATTTTTCCGCAAGAGCTATCGGGTTTGTATGTGACATGAAAGCCGACGGAAACACATGTCCATCGTTTATAACGCGACATAACTAGACAAAGACTTTCGGGTACGCAGTATACGCACTGCCATGGAAGCAGCCGAAAATATCATTTATCACCACCGAGTGTTAGGTTCGTAGTTCTTACAACGAAACGGCTAGTAGCCTTTTTTTAAATAACATACATTAGATTCTTTGCTATTTATTATGTAGATATTTAAATGTATGTATATTAGCGTTATGGGAATAAACCCCACATATTAAAATTTACCAATGATAATTGGTATTTCAATATAACTGGAGCATATAATAATGTATGTACTTATATATTTGTCGCAGTAAAAATACGTTTTGTTTTAATGTAGGTAATCGACTTCCAAAGTAATAGTACTTAGACAATTTTTTAAGTAATTATGCTTACATTGTATACGACTAAACTCAATAAATATAAGAAGTAATTATTATTGGTATGCAGGTAGTAGAAAATTGAATAAAAATTTTGAATCTTATAAACTGATTTCGAGGTCAAAAGTGGTAGTAATTAGTAAAATGAAACTCTGATTATAAATTCACCTCAGTCAAGATTCGGCTAAGGAGTTCCTTCTGAGAAAACTAAACCAACAAATTGTAACTTCTGAATGTACGAAAAGGATTTTAGGCATAAACATTATTTTTTGGCATAATGTGTACATAGTTTCAATCTGATCTAACTTGAGAATTTATTTGACATAATTTTGAATTGATAAACTTGTTTATACACATCATATTTTATTCACGCAATTGCCTAAATAGCGGGAGGAAAAAAACTACTATTTATTTATTTTCATAAAATAATTTGAGGCTGTATGGTAGAGAATACTCTCGCCATTGTGAAAATTACTTAAAGAGAATATTGACAAATAAACACTCTCATAGTACTTTATTTACGTATTTTAGCCATATAAAAATTAAAACAAACAATTATGTAATATTCCGACAATCGGTATGGTCTAACCTCGAAAGTGATTTTGTTATAAGTGTAGCCAAAAATGATACTAATTCATGCTATTTTTACCCTGGAATCCGGTTGCAAGATATTTTTTGTACCTATCTTGTTTATCTCTGCATCACCTTAAGGTTGACTGGGAAGAACGCCTTCGGCATTAATTCCGCCTATTGTACATTAATTGTATATGAAATGCAAATACTAAACAACTCAGAGCTGAATATTATACTTGTTATGAGCGCTGTGGGCGGTTTAGAAAGTATTTTAGCGTTGTTGGGCTATATTTTTTCAAGCTCGTGAGAATGCGTAGGGTTGTTGAACTATTCGAAAGTGGGCAATCGTGTTAGAAAACCCACACAAAGTTTTCTTTGATCTGTGAATCAAACTTAGGATGTTCCGGCAAAAGAACACTGCCACTATTGTAAGGGGAATAAATCAAGGAGGCGATCAAGTGATGAATGAATACTCTAGGCATTTCATTTTAATTTTATCATCATTCAACTGCCTTTACCTTAAAGAGCCACGGTAATGCAATGTATGTAGACGCTTCATCAACATCAAACGCCACTATGTTGACTAAACGTACCTATTCAAGAAATAAGATCACCTATTAAAGCGCAGTTGCCCGTTAAATAGATTTACACGAAGCGAGGTCGGTTACGAGAGCTAGTAATATCCGGCTTTTCGTAGAGTGAAATATTACATTACTATCGCTTCTTTAAGATGGCACTCGCAGTGTAGAGTGAAGTACGCCCTCCGTAATAACATCGTGTCAGCCTAACGCTAGCCAGCTCCGTTTTATTGTATTGAAAAATATAATAAACTCGACAGTCAGTGGGCCGTGTCAACGACGTCGTTTAGTAATGATTGCGTGATGCCCGCCTTCGTGTCGTCATTATTTCGTGTTTTTGTTAGCAGGCTTGGCAAGACAACGTAAATAAACAAACTAAATTCTTTGGCCTTGTTTGTGCAGTATAGTAATGTCCTTAGCGTTTTTAATTTAACGCTGTGGTGCGTCTATCTATAGCTATTATGGTAAAATATATTGGCGTAAAATTTTACATAAATCGAGTTGTAAAACTTTTTAATTTTTTTAATGCTATCAGTCATCAGTGCCGCGTAACACACCCTTTGACGACTTGATGAGTTTGTATTTTTTGTAATAACGTTATAATTGCTTTAATTTTTTTGCAATTCATCAATTATGTGCCTTAAAATTGAACAAGAGTTAAGAAAATATATTATGTTATATGGAACTAAAACTAGCATAAATTAAGTATTGTGGTTAAATGCTTATTTTATGAAATTTGAACTTAGTATATTATCATAATACACAATAGACTCAAATATTATAAAAAAAACATTATGGAACATCGTATCTTATATTTATAAAATCTCAGCTGAAAACAAGCTCGTAAATGCCAGTATAAGTTAAGACTATTAAATAGTTCGATGTATTGAATCTTTACTTGAGATTCTACTCAAATGTGAGATTGATTTATTAATATGGACCTATGATGTGTACTCCTTACATACATCTGTCGTATAGTACTTTTACTTTTTTCCACAGAGATGGTTGTCAACGACTTCAGTATTCAAAACACATATTCTGCATACAGTGAATAGTCTCATTCCTTGTATTCATCTGATTGAATTTGCCTACATATAATTCATTTAGCCCTTTACGTTGCGTTTCCTTTAAAGATCGAATTCAAGCTATATTCGTAACCGAACACTCAAGTCACGGGTTGATTTATATCATGTATTACATTGCGCATCACTTACACTTGTATGCTCATATTAATAATTAAGTGCATGAATTCTAGACAGTCATTTGTTACGAATGTCCAAGCCATATTGTAAGGCAATGGTCGCTATTCAGTTTCGAAATATTCCACCACCTAATGACAGATATCAGAGCTAAAAAAGTTTACACTTGAGATCGAATTTGCAAAAAATATCGATCAACGGGTAGTAACTCATGGCATAAATCGATAACCGTACGATATGCTCTTCTAAAGCACTGTGAAAGGGTAGGCAAAGACGTAATTATTAAAATAAAATACTTTATTTATCACGTAGGCGAACAAAGTTGCACTTATGATACGTCAAAACAAAGAATAAGAATAATTATTATTTCTAAACAACTATTAAAATTACTTATATAACTATGGACATTTTAAATTAGGGAAAAAGTTTATACAAAAGACAAGGTACAAACCGAAGTAACCAGCTCGGGCTGGCAAGTATGGGGAAATAGAAGGGTAACGCGTCGCGATCCTCACCGGCGAGGACATGAGCCCTAACCTAGCTAACCTACCAGCCTTTCACTAGCTACCTAAGTGATGGCTACTCGAAGAAGAAAGGCAGAAAGAAACTCCGGGCTTTCTTTTTTGTCATCAATTGTTCAGTACTTCTTTTGTATTTTTTCCAAGTCTTTCTTGTACATAGTCACAATAGTTATATAAGCTAATGCACGCACATCACCGTTACACCCAGGCCACGGCTTGCTAAGTTTACCTCTCCTGTAATACTTATACCACATATTATGTATAATAATTTGTCGTCACATCGGACACAAATTCGATTTTTGTATTTATTAAATATTTCATTGTAATCTAATAATCTTATACATTTAAATCGCAATCGTGTCCTATAATTGTGTAGAATGTTACCCAGAACTTCATTTATTTCATACCTATTAAGTAGGCTAGGACATAAAGACGGTATATAATTATACTTTATGCTTTTTATTACGTATATTACCCGTAAATGCCCCCAATAAGGGAAAACCCTTGGAGGGTCAACTAGTGATTGAGCTATTTGTATCACTATATATATATATAGCTATCTTCGCCCCGATTTATTTTAATTATCGCCGTGACAGGTGGCGTACCCGGCGCCTTGTTGGATAAACATCTATATTAAAACTAAGAGGTTAATTCTAATTATACCTCTATTTTTCTTTGTTGTTTACATAGCGTGGATATTTGTGGGTTGAAAAAAATTTGAGTTCAAAAACCTCATTGCACGACAGGATTTGAGCACGCTCTCGCGCATGTATATAATGCAATTACCATACCCATTAGGCTATGGCAGCTCGTAAATTTAAACACGACAACGATTTAAGCAATTAATGCCCGACTGTTTAATGCATTTAACTTTAAATTACTGGTAAAATATTAACGAGATATTCACCGACGATTGCCCGGCATTGAGAATAAAACGCGCTTTGCGCAAGTTCTTTGTTTTAATTTAGCAGTCATTTTAAGAAAAAGCTGCTTCACTGAGCGCATTAATTGTTACCTTTTAGAAACAAAGGAAGAGAGTAATAAATTGTTTGCATCACAAGTAGGCTTAACGCGTGATCCTTACCGGTGACTTGAATATATGACGATCTTAAATAAAACGTGAGAATGACGATTGCGTAACATTTATCTTTCCTCCAAAAGAATACTTTAATCCTATAAAAGCTAACGTTTATCGTAACAATATATTCAAAGTATGTTCATATTTTTCAATTATTGTATTCTTGTTTATTAGTATATTTGTAGAGTTATGTAGGACGAAATTCGAAACTCGCCGTCATTAGGAATGTTTTGCGTTTCTGTGACAGAAATTACGAGATTGTAGCGTATCCATGATTTATGAAACTAATTAGTCTGCGTGTCTTTCATTTTCCCAATATAGCGTTTCATGTCGTGTTAACGTTTTAGTGTCACAATATGTTATAATATAACAAAGTTGACTTTTATTGCTACATTGACCCAATTAAATTTTAAAATGTTTACTATATTAATAATAATGTAATCAATATTTTAAAAATACGTCGGGTCGATATTTTCGTTGAGGAATTTTTAAATATTTTGTAAGTTAAATTACGTATTTACTTTTATTTTACTATTTTTTTTTGTTACGTGAGCTTGAACTCCCTACGTTTCGAAGACTGCAGCCTTTGTGGTCACGGGGCGGACTGAGGTGTTGCTCGTCCGAAAAGTCAAAGTTATAACATCTATTCGAAATGACAGGAGATGATTATAATATCAAAAACACCGAAAATTGTTTCATTTTGGTAATATCATTTTAATTTTTTTTCTCGGGAACTAAATTCTGTAATCGATATATGACGAGAAACATAATTTATTAAAAAATCCACAAGAATACGTAGTACAATCTAATTAAAATTCTGCGGATTTGTGCTTCCGAAAGGGAATTGCAGAGCACTAATGCGCGTCGAGATTTGTGCTGTGAGAAAACATGCCAATTTAATTATTACAACGTCTAGTCTTCATTCACTGTGCGACTGGCACTTACTGTACTGTACTGTCTTGTGTAGGAATTTTGAAGCAAGATAATATGTTTCGTAAAGTTGTAAAATGGGTGTTATTTTAGTTACAACTAGTTTCAAAACATGCTTTTGGGACTCGAGGATAATCGAGGTACGACTCCAAATGCGATAAAAGCTTTCTTTTATCTAGAGATAGTTGACTTGTTGTAACTTGTTGCAATTTGAAACTTATAACTGAGTGCCCGTGTTGAATTTCATAAGCTAATATAGCAAATTTACTATGAAAATAAAGTACTACTTCAATAAAATTGGGTTGTAAACAAAATCAAATGTATGTACAACAGTTTTAATTAAATATTTATTTCGTTACCGTATACACTACACACTTTTCATCAACCGATAGTATAATCAAGTTAGGCCGTTGGCGCGCACACTGAATCAATTAAACAGTCTGATTGGTGGCTAGTATGCACACCCGGCGAGAGTCAGCGACTGCTCTCAAACAATTTGCTGTTTGGTAAACTCTTGAAACAAGATGTCGTCTCAAAAGTAAGTTATATTTTGTTGAAAACTATCATCATTTCTTCTATACAAGAGGAGTAAGTAGAGTAATGCATCGAGAGCATTCCATCGAGCTATAGATTATGGCAAATACAAAATATACTGTAAAAAAATTGTTTTATTGAATCATATTTTGATATTTATAGAATGGGCATCAGATTTGGTGAATACGCTAAATTAAATGAACCAGTTCTTCTTTAGTTACGTAGTATCGCATTTGAGTATTAAAAAGTTTTTCGTTGAACTAAGTAAAACTTCTTCAAATTCTATTAGATTTTGGATCGATATTTTGATAATTACCGCTATCATAGAACATAATCACGACGATTCTAAGGCGAAGCTCGAATAGACCATTAGCCAATTCGGCTGATTAAACAATCGATTAGTGTGCGTGTGGAATATAACCTTTTTGAATGAGCTGTGGGTGTTTAGTAGGCCGACGGTTTAAGTTTAAGGCAATTATGTGGCCTATGAAACTATTTTCTCGGATATCTAGAGGTAAGAACGTGTATTAATATTCAATCTAACTAAATTATAGGCCGATAGGAAATTAGTAGTGTAAGAGGGATTTCAGCTTAATTCTCATCGCAAATTGAGTCGTCATCACGAGGAATTTTGGTCAATTTCAATCTTAAGCCTACCTTAGTATTAAGTTGAATCGCTAAAGTAGACAAAAATCTTATCGCGAACCTGCTATTACCGGCAAGTCCCCCAGGACACGTATACTCCACTTTAAAATTCTGTTGCTAGTTCACTGAGGACGGATTATCAAATGAGTTACGACCCAATTACCATCTTGCACAATTAACCCTTTAGACTTTGCTTAATTCATGATACACAAAGATGCTGGTTGGCAAATATAAAACATCAATAAACCAAATTATTGTTTCGCGTTAATTTGCAAGCGAGTAAAATTTTATTTGGTTGTTCCTTGTATTTCAGCTTTAATATGACATCAGGAATTCTTAGCAAAGCGAAATACAGTTTGAACTCTACATTTAGTAACGAGATAGCTATCTTTTATACTAAATAAAATGGGTTTAAGCACGCGAAAAATTTATAGAGAGAATTCACGCATCCATTAAATTATGCGTTAATTACGGCTTTACCCCTCTCATGATGTTATTAATTAAAATCTAATGTAGACCTAGTCTCACAAAAAGTTTCTTTTAGTTAATTTTCGGTATACGTAAGAAGCTGTGGGTAGGCTAATGTTACGTTCTCGCAAATTTTGTTGTTTTAAAAATTAATCAACTTAAAAAACAACCAAACTGCGTTGGTAGTAAAGAACAAAATGCAAACATTATTGACCTCAGGAGAATATTCGGCAGGCGCAACTATGTTTACAAGTTGAAGTAAACAATATTGTGAATTAATATCGCTTTGAAAACATTTAGCATGAAAACCTAAACAACAGTTCTCTAGACAGCTATATATTCCCTCTCAAGAGTAACTTGTCAAAACTTGCACGTGGAGCGTAGCACGCGCGGACGTAGTTAACTCCGCTGGTATTTGTATTCTTCAGCATGTTTCTCTGTTACTTCAAACGTCCCTAAAAGGCAATGTCTCTAAGTACGGGGTAATTACGGTATATGCACTGTAATCTGGCCCTTATTTCTCATCAAGGGAAGAATATATTACCTTGACCATGTCATACTTCATATTACCATTACATATTGGAGACCTTTTATTTAGCTCCCTTGCTTCATTTCGGGTTAGTTTTACTAATGCAAGGTAATGTCTAAAACACGGTACTTTAGCCTTTGAACGCTTTCCATTCTCACTTTACATATAGAGACACAGCCAGAAGGAAAACAAATTGCAATGAACTTGTAAGAGCACAAAACTGCCTCCACTCTTGAATCTTTTAATTGTCCCAGTATGTCATTCTCAGTTATTTGTCATACGTTTTTTACTCCCGCTGCGCGTGGAATAATGTATAAGCTTAAAGGATGCCAACTTCTCTACAAAACAGACCCAATTCGTATAATATAAGACCGTCAAGATCTTGGTGGTCCTAAAGAGGGATTTGTTAATAAAAAGAAGTCATACTTAAATAAAAACCATTTCGTAATGCAAGTTCATTCTAAATCTTTGAAATAAAATCTTATAAGTTCCTACAAGGCGGAATGTATATCGGAGAACGACGGAAACAAGAGGCTTTATAAGTGATTGAAGCTTCGTCTTCATTTCATGCCAGTGTGCGAATTTAATTCTTCTCGAATCTAATTCTTTCATGCTAACACATATTTAATTCTTTTATAAGATTTGGTTGTATAGTTTATTTTTTATAATTTATAACACTGTAAGCAGTGCTAGTATAATCAAGTCTTGATTAATTTTTCATTAAAAGGGAACACAATCTGGTGGTATTATATTCGTATCCGCGCGCATAGCATCGTACACACGATGTAAAAGCCTTCATAGTGGCCTACGTTAGTGTGCAGTGTTCCGGGGTTAGCTTAATCTTGTTTCGTCTGCATAAGAGTGGTGATAGTTGAGGGTTAATCATCACTCATTAATCGATATTTAACTGGATGCTGTGGCACTCCACTTACCATCAAGTGTAGTGGAGTCATTTGACCGTGCCCAGATAAAAAAAAGGTTTACACTGTAATAACATACTTGCATACATTTAATAAGGTCTTCGTTTTTGATTTTCATAATTTTTCAGAAACTTGCATGACAAGATATCGATATCTTGTTGGACATCATTAACATCAACATCTCATTGGATGACAGTTATTATAATGCCTAAAAATAAAACCTACATGTACTGTAGAACACTTGAAAGTATTTTAACTTATTTTTTAGCTTAATAACTTTTATTTTTCCATTATTATTATTTCACTCATTAGAACGACTTGACTCAAGTTTAAAAATTTGAAATATCTTGTAAATTGTAATTTTTTTTTTTGTTAAAACCGTATGTATAACACATGCAGGAATTTAAACATAAGAGCCGTTAGGGGACTGCACTTAATTGAAGGCATGTCAAGTGTGATAAACGGACGCCTCCGCCTCAATCTAATTCCGATTCTGATTCTAATGAATTCGCGGACCAACTGTTTATACCATGATATAGGTAGCGCGATTAATCTTTACATCTTGGTACTCGCGTAACTACTTCATTAATGATTGTGTAACGACCAAGCGTTTAGAATACTCTCCCATGAGTAATATTTTGGTGTTCATTATGAATCCTATAATATGGTGATTTTGCATTTGTACAAGCTTGCTGTAAATATGAAACTTACTTCTTACACGATAAGCATTATACATGACTGTTTCTTATACAAATAATCAGTATATAATGCTGCATACGACAAATATTATTTCTAAAATATAATGTAAATTTTTAAGAAACATAAAATAGTTCATTCGTTTTACTTATTTTCTGACATCATATAATTGCTTAATACTTAGTCCAAAGAGCAGCGGCATTCAAGCTATTTGTTGCGCTCGTCTATTTTCCACACGTAATGTTAATGACATTCCTTGCAGAATACCCTTTGTCCAGTCTAGAGTGAAAAGGCTCAAGCATTTCAAACAGTATTGTAGAGTAAGAATGTGCGTCTTTACTTTTTATTTAGAGAGGAGAGTCCGATATAAATGTCTACAACTCAATCTTTCGATTAAATCATTACCGGTTAATCCGGTCTTTTTAACATGATTGGTTTAACACTGAGTTATCAATAATTATATTATAAATACCTACAAATATCATAATATGCGAGGGGCCTAGTTAAAAATCAATGCCGTTTCAACAGCGTGTTAAGCATATACGTCTTCTATATTAAATATTACAACAAATCATTACTGCGTTCGTACCTAAATTTTGTTTTTTTATTAATATTTCGTTGTTGTATAAGTATAATAAAAAAAAAACTTCAAGTTCGTAATAAATAAAAAAATATTTCGAATCAAGTTTGCGACATTCTTTACCAACAAATGAATTTACTAAGAAACACAATAAAAAGAAGTTGTCCGCTAAAACTTACCGAGTTAGCAGACGGCTCCGGCTCGTGGTTGTATGTGGAGAGATGACGAATAGGACCCGCCATGACGTCAGCACCATTTACAACGCTTCACACATCATCATAAGTTAACGTTGATGACTCCACACATGAACATTTCAACCATATCCATACTGAATATTTAAAATAAGTTAAATAAAATAAGAAATATCAAACAAGGTTCACTTTCACATTCTGTGAATAAAATATAATATTGCAGATAATATCCAAGAAGAGAGGCTTATGAAACGTATTGTGTCGGGATTAGCACCACTTACGCGGTCGTCTTGTCTTTGTGGGACTCTAAGTATGTGTTTAGTGTCTGTATTTGTACGATACAACGAGGCAACCTTTTAAAGTACTAAAAGACGTTCGTTTTTGTTACTTATTTCTATTAAATAATTTAACAGAACATGTTCAAGGTTTTGAAGTCACAAAGTAATGTTTCACGTGTCTGTTTCAGAAGATTTTTTGTTTTCTGTAGAGTTCGTGTACTTATATGTAATTTAATATTTCTTATAGAATGGCAAGGATTTGTTGTTAATATAAATTATGTTCAAACATTACTTATATATTAGTAAATGATAAGTATAGGTTATTTAAATACCATATATATAGGGCGTTGTAAATAACAAAACGTTGCTAATTTCAAATCGTATTTAAATATGTAAATTTATCTATACATGAAAATAAACAGTAGAACTAGATGTGTCTGTCTGTATTGACTGCGGAAAGAAAAGTAATGAACTAGAAAAGGAATTACTAAAGGTAACAAAAAAAATAAATAACAAAAGGCCCTTGGAATTAAAAAAAAATGTTAAATGATCTAGCCGTAGCTAACACGCCTTTCTACAATTGTTAACGCTAATAAAAAACAAAAAAAAAAAGAATGGGAATAATATATCAATGGCGAAGAGTCCATATAACATGATTCCTACCGGCTTCCCTTGCGTAATTTATGTAAAATGTTATTGTTATCAGAACGATCTGCAGACCGCATCTATGCATATTATTAGTACTTATATTTTGTGTCGGGTTCCCTTTTGTATTTCACCCACTGTAACATATGTTTTTTTGGATAAGTTAATCGTTGAGATATGTCATTTTTCATACATAACGTTAGCGTTAACGATTGTAAAAAGGCATCTTGGGTACCGCCGGTCAGAACTCACAGACATCTACACTCAGCAGTCTAAGTAAAAAAAACTAATCTTCAAGTACAAACCGTACTTGAGCGAAGAAAAGGCTTTAGGTATTGTATTTTATTTCTAGAAATATGCCATTGCTAGGATTTCTATCTTCGTAAAAATATGCCTAAATGATATCAAGTATCTGTTATAATGAACCTCTTGCTCAAGTGATAAGGACTCCGAGCTTATTTAAACTGAGGCCTTTTTTTTACCTACTTGGATAAATAGCATCCAATTACATATATTTCTTTTAGTTATTTGACTAGACTTTCCCGGGCACAATTTATAAAAAAAAGGTAATAAATTTCGTTGATCTGTCGCATGAATCAGGAATTAGAGTCATATTTTTTATTGTAACATTAGCCAAGAATCACGACACGTATTAATTGTAAATGTTAATTATTGAATCGCTATTTCATTTATGTAAGATAATTACATGTTGGAAAGTATTTTTTATTGATCAGTTAAACTAAATTATATTATAAAGATATGCACATAATAACTATATTTATGAAATTATTGATTTCATTGCTATATATGGTTGGGAAACTAGTGCGTAATAGACTCCTCGTAACTTTTTATAAGTACATTAATGATTGAAGACTGCAAGCGTCTTTTATGTAAAATTCAATGTATATTTCGCCTTTAAGCAAAATTTATTTATAAAAATGCAACGAGAAATGATTATTCGATTTCTTATGCGACGTAATAACGTATGCAAATTCATAAATTAGTAAAAACAATTCGTTTATTGTAAAAGTCGTGTTATATTGAGAAATAATATCTTATAATAGTATTTAATTGCAGTGCATTTTGTATGAATGTCCATTGTGTAATATATAAGCATTATTATTTTAATTTCTAATTTTCTATGAAATAAAGAGAATAATAGGTATTTACAACCAATCCTAATGACCAGATAAAACGTAAGTACAGCATTCCAAGATCCATCAAAATGCGTAAAATAAATGAATAATAATTACTTTTGCGTTACCACCAACACGTTTCCTTTAAAAAGGGTCAAAAGAGAAATTAACATTACGTTGAAATACGCTTAATCCCTAATTTCTTCGTTAATGCCTCAAAGCTTAATTCTGTAATTTATTTAAAACCTGAGAGACCGGACTACGGCATATCAAATTATTATTCTGGTCACAACTTTATTAAGCCAATTAGACCTGTTTTTCCTCTTTATTAAATCTCAATTATCATAAAATTTTAAATCGTTAAACGTTTTTGCTGTAACTATCGCCCAAAAGTATTATTGCACTTGAAGACGAAAAGTATGTATTTTAACTTAATAAAAAATATATCTGTAAAAAAGTTTAGTTTATATAAATAAAAGTGTGCTTGAAATATATATGAATATTTTTAAAATACTATCATTGATTTTCTGTTTACCATTTAAAAGAAAGAGTTACCTTCACGTATAAAAGTTGTAAGTGTTACGCAAAGTCACGAAAAGTAAAATGTATTTTTCACTCGAGTTGAAGCTGCGCTCACGCTACACTTGTAGGCTACGAGTCCGTAGCATACGCGAGGTTTGTAACCCAGACTGCGTGGCGTGTAGCAAGCCCGCGTAGCGCCGAGCGGCCGCCAGCGTCCGACTGCCGCAGCGCGTGGTCGCTTGCTCGAGCCGCGCTCGCTCCGCGCTCGAGCCGCGCACTCCCGCACCGTAATGATTGACAAAATACTTTACCTGTGTTTTCTTAACAGAACAAAAAACACTTAATAAACTAATTATACTTATTACCAACGCGTAATATTACTTGCAAATATTGCAAAATTTAATTATTTATATTATTAACTATGTAAGTGCTTTTACAAGACATTACGTGTTATTATGAAATTTGCAGGCAACGAATATTTATTAATCTGAAACAGTGGATTTGCCGTTGTTTTAGACACTTCCAATATGTTACAACTTGTTATATTTGATATTTTGTATATAAGAAAATATATAGTTAAATATTAAATGGTATGCCTTGCAATATTTTCTTATTTTATGACGTAATATCCTAGTTCATAACAGTTTGAGTACCTAACTTCTAACATAAAGTTTGCTTCATCAAAACAATAATCACTAAGAGGTGTGAACTACTCTATATTAAGCGAAATGGAAATTATATTTCAATGCATTTGCTCCTAATTATGTCGGCTATTAGTTTCCAAAGTTTTATCGTTTACGACAAATCCTAACTCATTGACCAATATATACCATGGGTTAAATTATGGACACCATTAAAATGTATTTAATTAAGCTAGATAATTAATTCTAAAATAATTAGTTCGTTTATGGTAACTTATGTTGCGGTTTGGAGTTTGTTGAAACAATATCATTGAGCAAGTTCAATGAAATAAAACTTACGTTGACAATATTCAATCATTTTAATAGATTTCTTAAAAGCTCCTTTTTAAAATAACAAAATCATTAATATCATATGACATCAAAGTTGGTTATAAATTAGTGATTTGTTTTTGTTTTTATTATGTATAACAATGGCGAAGTGTCCATATAAAACGGTTCCTGACGGCTTCCCTTTCATAATTTATTTAAAATCTAATTACCGATGGAATGATTTGCAGACCGCATTTATGCATATAAGAAAAGTTCACCCTTAACCGCTGATGTTTAAAGACGGATAAAAATACAAAAACATGGATTTTATTGGTAATATAAATATATCTCGTCTACAATGACCTAGTCAAAAAGTACATAAATTATTAGGCATTCATTGATTTCCGACATGCGTAGTTTGTTCGGATTATGATATTAACATAATGGACACGCGTATATCTGCTTTAAAAATGTTAAAGAACGAGTAATTGTTGAAATAAACCTGTTTTTCGGATTTAATCGCGGTTTTTATATTATTATCTTGTCCCGATGTTTCGAAGACTTTGCAGCCTTCATGATCACGAGGGGGAGTGAGGTTTGGTCGCCCGAAAAGTCAGTTACAATATCTACCTACATTTTACAATTATACACTTTTGTAAAAGTTTTATTTCAATGTCTAACATTCGCGTATAAGAAATGAGTAATTTAGATGATTTCTCTATGGCGAACTGGGACAAGTTAAAAGGCTACGGCGAACTGTGATTTAGTCCAGTGCACAACCATGAATAGGGCTGCTGTAGATCTAAACTGCAGACTTCACTCAGTTTTAAGAACAGATTTAGATATAAACACTGTAAATACTTTATAATTTCATCAGTTTTTTGTAAATGTACTATTTTAATTGTAATCGTTCTTTTTTGTTTTCTGATTGAGGTTTGTTGGTAATACAGATAATCAAGATGATGTTTCACAAATTTAAATTCTAACACAAGTCTGGACACGGAACAAAAGAATTAAAATTAATAATAATAATATTAGCCCTGTATTATATACTGTCCCACTGTTGGGCACGGGCCCTCCTCTAATATTGAGAGGGATTAGGCCTTAGATCACTGTTAAAGCAAGCGATAATTCTCAAAGAATACACTCATAACTTAAGAAAAGTATGTAATAAAAATTATTAATATGAAACTTCTTTTCAATTCAGTTTAAGAAGGCCGTCAAACAAGCAATGATTGTTATTAACTAAAAGTCTTTACTGTCGATTAAAAGTTAAACAGTAAGGGAGTTGTCTACTTGTAAGGAAAGAATAGTGGTTTTGTGGGTAGGGCTTCGGGCAATCTCACTGACCGTATGAAATGCAAACTCAAAACTGCCACTTTACATCGGTTTTCTGTGATGTTGAAATAGGAACGTAGTAACTCATAAATTTTAACTTCTGTTCGTTCGCGTTTATATATGGTTTTCCATTTAAACAAAACACACAATCACGCTTTTCATCTCCGTACGGGTAGGCAAAGATGCAACCAGGGTTCTCACTTTTCGCCATGTGTATTCCTTCCTATGATGTGATAGTGAGTGACCCTAACTCTATAAAGAGCTCAAATTTTAGACTCCGGGTTAATACTAATTAATTAAATATATATATATATATATATATATATATATATATATATATATATATATATTTAATATATTTATATATATATGTAATAATAATGTCAGACATGTATAACATCCACCCTGCTGAACACACCTCGTTCAATGTCTTATCCAATGATTAAAAACGACTTAAGTTTCCATCCGACACGCTTGCCCAATGGTGGGTGGTAGACTCGTTTCTTCCTATATCTCAGTTTATTTTCTTCATGTGGTAAACGTGTGGGGATTTTTTCTCAAAGTTTTAATTCGACATTAAAGTATAAAATAAACACAACATGTTACGTTATTCCAGGAATCGTGCATCAAAGGAAGGTGCGCTCATGTACTTAGGTTGTTGTAGGAGTTACTCATACAAACAATTCTCCGTAAACAGTGCTCGAATTAATTCCTTTAACAAATGTACAATATTTATAATTAGAAATATGTTGATATTATTATTGTAGATATTACTATATTTAAGCAATTCTTGCTGGTGGTGGGATATATTTTATATCCGCCCGGATAGCGACCACCGTACACAAGGTGTTAAAACCCACCACAGTAGCTCACGTAAGTATGTCGCGTTCCGGGATATCCAGTTCTAATAGGCCGGCATAATTGTGTCGAATTACGAAGGCTAATCAAGGTAAGGTATATAAAAATATCTCATCTTCAATTAAAAGTATGAACTCAAAAACTACACTCAAGGTCTTAACAAAATATAAAACAAAATTACAAACATTACTTGAGTTTATAAAAAACAATATAAAATATTACTCAGAAATATTGAATCTCTCTCTCTTCAGTCGGCCCCTCATTACTGAGGATCGTGATCCCGTCCAAGGTCATTTAGTAGTCTTCTCCACGAGGCGCGATCTTCGGCTTGGTGCATCGCTATGCTCAATGGCATATTCAGGGAGTTAGTGACCTGGTCCGACCAGCGCTTCGGATTACGCCCTCTTGGTCGCTTGCCTTCGAGCTTGCCGGTGAGCACCAACTTCTCCAAGATGTCTGGTTTCCGTCGCGCTATATGTCCAAAATATTTTAAAATACGACTCAGACAGACGGAGGACAGCCTCTGTTGACGTTCCAGCTTGAGCTCTCTTAAGATGGATTCATTTTGAATCATGAAATATTGAATACATAGACGTAAATATTGATTGATAAGTACAACACTTGTTTTTAATGCACTGATGCCGCTGTACATGCCAATGAATTATTCTATGTGCTGTGGGACTGAACGCGATTGTACATCCATGCCGTAATCTCAGTAGAGATTGTTGAACATTGTATCGCGTCAACAGTTAGATAAGTAAACTATTTCCGAGAATTCTGCAGTTACTGTTTGAAGTTGAATTAAAGCGAGCTCTAATATAAGTGTAAATATTGCTGACCTTATTATGTTCGTGCTATAAATAAAGCTATAATTATAGTGATGATTTTATATAACAGAGACGAGTAGAGCAGGTTATTCGCGTGATGGTGCTACCCTTGCCCACATCTTGTTTAGACATTTTCATTTTGAATCACTAACCGCCGGTGACTTGTATCTTGACCTTTGCCATCGGAGATCATTCATTTTTTTTATATGTTTTTTATTAAAGAATATATATGTAAAAAATTAAGAAAAATATCTTTTAAAAAAGAGAATGAACAACCACACAATACTTTGCAGTTGAATTATGAAATTAATATAAAATATAATCGCATGTCATTTGAAGGTTCAGGCAATAAGTGTTATATTGCAGAATAACTAAACTTCTACAATATCGTTCTTACTAGACCACAACAGTATTTGTTTATCGATATTTAGCGGTGAATAGTGTTAGATAACCCAGCCCGAATCTCGCACAAGCTTCTCTATGATTTGTCTCATATAACCCCTTAAACATCGTTGTTTACCTTAGCCATAATATAAAACTCAACATTTTGCAGGATGAATAAAACATTGCAAGATTGGGCTTAGTGGAGTAAATAGTTATTATAAATGTTTTGTACAATTTTTAGCTACCTAAAATATTTTTATGTATTTCTATGTTATGTAACATAATAAGCTGACGAGGATGGTCAATTTGTATATTTTGTTTCGTGTACCTTGGTGGCGAAGTTGTTTCAGGATACGACTGCAATACTGAAGTCCTGGGTTAAGTCTCCGATTCGGGCGCTTTTTCTATTTAGCATCAACTCGGTGGGGCGCAGTTCGTACTTAAAAAATAAAAGCTGTAGTTTTTAAAGAAGAAAGTACACGTTTCATTTCATTCATAATTTTATCAACGGTGTTAAAAAGTTTTTTTATAAAGTCTGAAGCTGAAACTTGAGGTTAAAATTAAATTCTCGTCAGTACTAAAAGTACAACTATTCAACACACAAAATTATAAAGCCATAGAGGTAAAAAATGGATTATCGTATTTATTGTTTTATGTATCATGGCAAAATCCAAATCCAGTCCAAATTATTTGAGATTGTAGTATCGGTTATTGAGTATTATTATTGGGTTGGCATTGTGTAATTATTCAAAACACATTACGATTAATGATAAACAGTCATATCATAATGATAAGATATCAGATTAGCATCTCGCTATCACTATATCTTAGGCTCTAATATTTTAAACCTTCAACAATATTTTAAACGAAACTTTTTGAGTATAAATACAGAATACTCTCAAAGGCCTGCTTTATCATTCTAAACTATCCCCGGCGCTGTATTTTCAATCCGGATAACGAAAAGAAAGTTAGCTTTAAAGTTCACATACTAGAAATTAGTCCCATAAAACATGGCGAGGTTTTTTTAATTTACTAGTCAGAGTATAGTAACATAATGTCCAAAAAACTATATGAGCAATTCGTAGCAACGATCCACCTACTGAATTTGAGTGTATTACGTGATGAAAGACTTGTTTTATCGAGTTATTACAGTTATATCGGGCCGAGACAAGTGACGGCTGGCAATTGCTTCGAAGCTATTGCATTTAGACCTTCAATACCACTGACATAAAGTTAGATTTTGTTAGAATTACAAAAATAATAGGAGCTTATTAGAAATAGGTTAAAGTGGCTTATGATCTTTTAGTCTATAAAAATTGTTACATGAGTATTTCTCAAAATATTTGTACATAACGAAATAGTTTGTACGAAATTGTCTGCTCAGAGTTATTTTTTTGTTTGTGTTAATACATTCGTTCCATCAAATATATAAATTAATTAAAGTATTAAGACAAACAAAAGAAGCAGATGAGACAGAAAAATCGTAATAATATTTCGTAAAAACTATTTCGTTACGTACAGTTATTTTAAGAAATATTCAAATATTATTTGTTTAATCATGTTTTATTACGCAATTCAGTAATATAAAATAAAGCGATCGCTTCGTAGCAAGTAGTGCTGGTCTAGCACTGGTCGATACGACTCATAATGTAGGTATATAATGATATACATTAGATTTGATAGACTACACTAACAATTTTCTATGATCAATATTGACACGGATATGAATGCAACAGAAATTCAAGGCGAACATCCAGTTACTATCGGAAATACGTAACTCAACTGAAACTAGTGTTTGGCAAGAGCTTTGGCTGAGTTAGCACTTAGCCACGTGCAGCGTGCAGGTAAGATTGGCTTTGATCCGACAATCTTGCACAATTACATGTGAGAAGTGACGTCAATTATTACTTAGGGTCGGTAGTTTACGTATATGAGGAGCGTAAATTACGGTCGTCGAATTGGAAAATTTATCGGCAATAGTAAAAAATATAAACACATTTAATAAATATTTTGTCATTAAACATTATTAAAGTTATCATCAGCATTGTCTAAAAGTTTATCATTATGTGATTTCTTGCAAATTTGGATATAATAATGAAGATAAAATATCATTATTTAACATTGGATATAATTATATTCCATGGTCGAGAGAAGTTCAAATGTATTTGTCTGAAAAATAAAGCTGGCCGATGCGGTTTTTTTCATTCGCGGCCATTTCAAAGCTTTGACATCTGAAAGCTGATATTTTTCTGTGGACGGTTTTTATTTTTATCAGACAAAAATGTATTTTTCTTGAATTTAACGTTATAAACTATTCGATGTTTGGTTTTAAACATATTTGAGATTGTAGTTTGCGATTAGGTTGTTGAGACTTATCAATAAACCAAAACCTAACCTATTTGTACCCGCTGATGATAGTGCTGGTTAGAGAGCAGTCTACAGGAAACCTGTCTCAATAGACGATTTTTGGTTATAACATACATTAATCGGTAGAATTTCGGTGACATTTCCAAAGCATTATGATTCTTATAGACTAGAAAAAACAAAGTTCAAAAACGTACCCACACGAACCGTTTAAAATTGACTGCCAAAGAAATACAGCTCCAGTTACTTATTAGTAATCATCACCAATCAGTATAGGTATGTTATGTTAGAACTCTTCAGACAAGGATTTTCGTTGTCAATTGGTGCTTTCTCGAATGCTTTCGATAGGTTTCTATATTGCAGCTGAATTCTACTACTATTTATAAATAGAATTCTGATAATTATTTTCTTACTCATATTTTATACCCTTAAATGCTTCATCACTGCGTAATTATTTCGATAATCAATATATATTAAAAGGTTACGAAGGGATCATATTAGATTTCATAAAACGATCCTTTTAATGTCCACGAGATCAATTAGTCATACTGAGTACTTTCTATTCAATATAAATACTAATGTGTGAGTGTGTAATATGAAGTACGTTTCAAAAGGTGGATTACGCAACAACTGCTGGTAATGGCACATTGTTACATGAAAAATGTATTGAATTGAAAGAAGCGATGTGTAAGGAAGGTACAATTGAGTTTAATCATAGCTATAATTCTTTATTCTGCCTGTATGAGGTTTTATTTCCAGCAAACCTGCTACTTCACGTCGGTTTTCTGTGTGTGTAGTATATTGACTATTACTAGCTCGATTGAGCCGGCCCATTCATGCTGTAAACAAAGCTAACGTAACTACACTTAAAGAATTTGTAGTTAAAAAACGAGAAGCAGATAATTTTGTAATGTAATGAAATTTAAAAATGACTTTTACGTTAATTGTGCCTCACATCAATTTTAAAACGAATACCATTTAGAAATACCTACCTCGGTGGCGTAGTTGTATTGCATGTCCGGTACAATAGCGCTCTGAGGTCCTGGGTTCGAATTCCGGGTCGGGCAAAGTGATATTTGGGTTTTTCTGCTCAGTATCAGCCTGGAGTCTGGAATTTGTGCCCGATATGGCGATAGGCTCGCCCCCTATCACATCATGGGACGGAACATACTTGGCGAAAAGTGGGTGCCCTAGTTGCGCCTCTGCATACCCCTTCGGGGATAAATGCGTGATGTTATATATGTATGTATTTAGAAATAATTCATAAATTATAGAAAACGAAACTAAATTACATTTTTATTCATTTACAATAGTTGTTTCGGGTCATTCGACTTGCAGAGTAAGCAAACAGAAGGTACTGAGTGATAAATCACTCTCCTGTGCGTTGTGCGTGAAGGCTTTACCACAAGACAGCCCGTAATAGTTTAAGAGAAGGGTTTATTACTTGATATAAGCTTTTATGTGTAATAAAGTGTACTCTTGCGCAAACGAAGTTACACGCACCGGTTATGCTTAGTACTTTGTTTTATTACATTTGTTCAGATTTCTATTTCATCTTCAGCATCCAGAAATTTCTACATAAATTAAAAAGAATGTTTACCATACAGTTGTGCATCGTAACGTCTAACAAAAATAAAGAGTAAAAGAAATCAATAATTATTTCGTACTAGCTTCCGCTCGCAGCTTCGCCCGCGTGGATTTCTGACTTAAAAAATGGAGGAGGTGCTCAATTTGTCGGGATGTTTTTTAAGTATGGTGGTATGCAGGTGGTCCGACTGTCCTGTCATGGGTCTGATGATGGGATCCTGGTGAAATCGAAGGAAGCTTATAGCATGATTCACGCGTGATGCCTTATTATTAGCGTATTTCATGTATAACTTTGGTGTTTCTATACCAATTTCTATGATTCTTTTTTATGGAATATTTAATAATGTTAACTTTTTTAATTAGGGATGACTGAGAGTGTTATAAACGTAAGAGTAGACAAATATAATGAGAAAGCTTCGAACTGCTAAGCTATCGGGAGTTACACGTGTTATTGTGAGTCAACCATAAAAGATAGATATATGCTGTCGTGGGATATTTTTACATAATTTTAAGGAGAATATTTCCGTCATACATGATTTCTGTGTANCTTTAACCATTAAGGTTGCACACGCGACGGAAGCTAAAAAATGGAGTAACTTCTCCTGTTTTCCCAACATTTCCCTTCACTGCTCTGCTCCTATTAATTGTAGCGTGATGAAAAGTATACTATAACCAGCACAGGAGTATGACAAATAATTGTACCAAGTTTCGTTAAAATCCGTTGAGTAGTTTTTGTTTCTATAACGGTTATACAGACAGACAGACAGACAGACAGACAGACAGACAAAAATTTTACTAATTGCATTTTTGGCATCAGTATCGATCCCTAATCACCCCCTGATAGTTATTTTGGAAATATATTTCATGTACAGAATTGACCTCTCTACAGATTTATTATAAGTATAGAAGATTATGCTTTAATGTATTTTAAAACGATTTCTTAGTTAAAATTATGTCTAAGAAAAAGAATGATATCTCATGAATGCTATGAATTTGAAATATGTTTGAAAAAAATTATATATGGCTGAAATTCTAACTCAAAAACATTTCATTATAAAGAATAGTCGCACAACAATAGCTCACACACCTAACCTGAAGCTAAAAACACAATGTGAAATTCTGCAATTGTAACCTGCACACCAATTGTTTCTGTTTGGTTCAACTACAGCAATCAAATATTTACAGAGAGCATTGACGCTCATAGAGCCTCTGGGGAAATCTAAACTTGTCTTGTCACGCGTCCGGAACGAAAATGTGCTAAATAAAATGCAACCTACGCGCCTACATTCCTTGTTCATTGTAATTCATTTTAGTTTTGTCTCGGTGTTGGCGTGATATTAAAAATCTCGCCATTGTTTTAAGTACAATCAAAGTTTGGATTTACGTAAGTACAACAAGAAGAAAATTTTAACGTAGACCAGTGACGAGGAGTCAATAGAACACAATTTTTACCGGCTCCCATACATACATACATATGAAAATCTGTCAAATAAATATAATTTAAATGATATTAAAAGGAAAAGTGAGCTTTCATTTTGCTTTTGCCTATAGTTAAATCATTAGAAACCAACATAGTGTTAGAATTATAGTCACACTAGCACTTAATAGTATATTCGGCAATATACGTTATTGTAAATGTGTTACACAAAATGCCTGCATATTTTCTCTAATGAAGCACGTCCTAAGTCATACAGAGACTATTCACAGTACAGAGTATACACGGATGTTTGTGGATAGGACAAAAAAAAAAACTTTAGAAAATTTTCATCTAATAAAAGAAAAGTGAGAAAAGTGAATGATGCAGAACCGGATTTACCTGTGTTCACTGTCTTGGGAGATAAAATGAATGAACAAGCGCTCGAATAACACTTTGCGAGTGCTCTTAGATACTTTATATTTTATTACAATGCCAGATGATTTAAAATTGCTTGTTAAAATATTTACGCGGTGCATTCACAGTTGTCGGCGCGGCGCCGGCGGTGTGTCCTCGTTATACTTTCTCGCTTCTGCGATCAGCTACTGATACCATCCAATACCGTTGCCTCAAATACCTGTATCATTATCGAAGATCACCTGGTTCGCAGGCACCAAGGACAAATTCAACCGGTTAAATTAGTTTTCTTATTGCATTCTTTTTGAGAATATTGTTCGTCGAAGGTTGTCTTTGTCATATAATAACACGATCCCATTCGAGTACGAGTATTTTCTCGAATACTTTTTGCATTGGAAAACAACGTTCCGTAAACTGCATTGTACATATACAGGGTCACTTAGACATTTCGTTGTTAAATGAAATCACTTAGGATCCATAGATGTAAATAAAAAAGGGTAAGTTTAGAACAAAATAAATATCAATTAAAAGTAGTTTTAAACTTTCATTCTATTATATTAAGAGTTTTTTTTCAGATCCCTTTTAGTCAGAAATACACTTACGCACACGCCGTACTCGCATAAAACTACGAAGTGATAAAAAAATCTGAAAACTAAAACCGGGGTTTTTTGTCAAAAATATTCCTTGTCATTGGACGATTTTTTGCACAATGTTAGTAGAGGTGAAAACGACTATGGGTTTTCATTTATGGACGCAATGTCAAAATGACCCTGTATATTATCTCGAATTACAGAACACATCATACAATTACAAATATAATTTTAGCTTGTTAATATCTCCAACCGCGTGACAGTTTCGGCATGGATTTTCGCAAAACCATTTATAACACACGCTTATGCTTATGCCGTTAAGGGAATTGGGAGCTTGCTAAATATTAAATTGTGGCTTTAATACTTTTTTGTGATTAATGTACGACTATACGTATTTTAAACTGCTAATATCTTTCTTATTGTATAACTATTAATGTTTAAAAGTAAATATTAATTTAAATCGACGATAATGATTATTATAGATCATTTTTCAAAATAAATATACGCAGCGAAATAGTTTTTAAGAGATGTTTTTTTTTTATCTCATAATTATTTTTGGTACTTTCGAACCATTTTGTTACACACATTTATTTTGAGAAATACTCATTATATACTATCGTTTACAACAAGGCCTTAATGATGTATCTTAAGAAAATTCAGTGTAAGTTTCGGGTCTCTTGGTGAGGCACTTCAAAGGAAATACAAACTTCATAGATTTACCCAGGGTGTTAATTTAAATGAGTTCTGCAGCCCTTTTATTTATAATATACTCCTAAAGATTGTTAACACTTTTAGAGTTATTACTAAGTTTTTATACATAAAGAATTCGAATAATTATACAGATTTGTGAAACCACTACTTCAACTATAAGAGCTTATGGTCAATATCCATAAGATTAAGATTATAAATAATTAAATGTCTTGTACATTAAAAAAATAATAATAAATTAGTAACATTTTCGTTATAATGACGTAATATGACGACTTCAAAGGATCCAAGTTGTGTGCCAATCATGAATTAAATTTAAATAAAATTTTAATGGCATCTAAAATCTAATGGCACTTATACTAAGTTAATAAAGAAATCAAAAATAGATAAAGAATAAAAGTAAAAAAAGTCCTTTTAGTTTGTCATCGTATTTGATGTTGTGAGCGTCAATTTATATTTAAACGGATACATATTTCATAGGCCAGTCATCTTGTTTGATATAATCTTAGTGTAATAGATATAAGAGCGATATTGTAACATTCACTTACAAATAAATAACGTTTTTATATTATTCCTGTAGGTAAAATTTTCAAATAAATAAAAAAAAAGATAATATAAAATGCTATACAAAGTGTATATATATGTAGGTATTTTCAATTCGTCTTACTAGAGTAATGTATTTTTCACCGAAAATCGCTTTATGAAGACAAATATCCATTTTATACAAACTTAAATAATAGACGACATCACGTAGCAAGGAGATCTCATCTTACTGAAAAAGTTTTATTTTGAAGGACGGTTGGATTTTATCTACGTTTTAAAACTTGCGCATTGCGTAAGTCGTATAGGTTTATTGTATGTCACAATTCAAATCAATGATTCTCTCACTCCAATTTTTTTTCTGGTTAACTATTATCAACTTGTTCAATATATTTCGGCCATATTGCTTAATAAAAGATTTAGATTGCTTTATAATCTATTTATCTAACCCATTAATATTGTAGGTTCGGTAATATTCTTAGGCTATTCATATAACATTTAATATATAATTGTACATCGGTATAAAACATTATGAGTCATTACAAAAAAAGAAAGAGTTTCTAGATGTAGAAATAGTCAAGTTCTATTTTCCATTGACTGAGTTCAGGTAACCAGGAATGTATTTTTTACGTTCTACGGTGTTTTATAAATGTAATTTTATTCCGTTATAAATATTTGAATTAAATTTATGGCTTAAAGCCAATGTGTGATATGTGCAAGCGATTATGCAGCTCAGAGAAACAACAAGTTGTCAGAAAATAAATTGTATAATAGAGGTTTTAAAGTTTGTAATGGCCTCTGTGTTCGGTTACAATTAAAAAGGTAAAGTGTTCTTGACTCTATGAGTCGAATCAGTGGTTTATTGTTTAATTTTAACGAACTGATTTTGTTCCACTAAAAAAATTCATAGAAATCTTACTCAATCTTAATTTATTTTAAACTGTAACCCAATACATATAGCCTAATTATGGAATTCTGCTTTAGGGGCATCACTTTGGTATTTTAGTCTCAAAATTAACATTGCCATTAAAAGAAATTAGCTTCGCATTTTACCATAACATGGTGAAGTTTTATCCTCTTCAGGCTATACTTGTTGCGGGCGGACGATGTCGCGTCCGTCGGTAGTGTCGGTAGATTTCCGCACCGCCCGCGCCACCGCGACGCAAACCTATGATCTTATCATAAAATAACAGTATTTATGCAATCTCTTACTTTGTCGTACATTTTATAGAGTTATGAGAGGCGAACACGCACACGACTCGCAATTACTATTCGTATTTACGCGTAGACACTCGTTATACCACGCAATGGTGTTGTGTACCTACTCTAGATATGGAATAGTGGTGGAGGGGCCATATAACCCGATTCCTGCTCGCTTCCCTTTTGTAGAATTTCTGTAGAAGCTAACTATCATCAAAAAGATTTGCAGACCGCATTTATGCATATTGTTGTATGGGCTTCCGTTTCGGAAATTTTCATCTTTTGCCACTAATATGGAAGTAGATTTTAAAGCGGTTTTCAGTAGCTCTGTGGGTAGACGGCTTGCTCCTACTATTCTATGTAATATAGCAAGTATAATATACAAAATCGTCTATTAATTTTATGAAAAGTGATAAAAATTCGTTCCAGATTACAGGTTTTATTAGATGTTAAACCCATTCAAAAGAAATATTTTACCATGTAAATACATTATGACAATTAACAGAAATCCATAAAGATTATTTATTCGATAAGAAAAACTGTCTGTATTGTAAAGTTATAGGAAACCGAAGAATCGATTTCTATGAAATTTTTTCATGAGCCTAGCTTATAAAACAATATAATAGTAATAATAATATTTGCTATAGCTGAAAGTTGTGTAAAAATCATAAAAAAAGAGTTTTATCGATTCTTTGTATCAGTATATACGTAGTTGTATTGTAAACAAATTCGGGTGTTCAAAGCTATTGTTAAAATTTCTCCTTTAGAAACACACAATTAAAACTCTACGAAACATAACAAAGGGCTTTGAACTATCTGATTTACCCAAAGTTACACGCGTACAGCCATAGTGGGATTTAAATAGTGCATATATAAAAATAAAGGTACGTAATCAATTTAATATTAACAAATACTTACTAATAATACGTGTTATATTTCACTGCCTCGGTGGAGTAGTGTTATTGCGTGAGCAACTCCATTTCCTCTCTAAGGTTCGAATCCTGTGTCAGGCTAAGTGATATTGGGATTTTCTTCATAGCATCTGGCCGGAGTCAAGAAATGGTTTCTGATATGACAAAGTTTATGTCATCATGAAACGGAGTACAGACGGTCAAATGATGTACTAGAGTCACTTCTGACCACTCCTACGGGACTAAAAGACGTGAGTGTGTGTTTTTTCATATTTATTCAAGAGAAATACGAGTACAATAATTTTACAATGTTTGCCAGTGACATCTAAACTAAGCTACGCCTGTATCTTGGGCTGCCATTTTATCTACAAATTGAAACAGTAGAATTAGAGGCGTACAGGATACTTTTTTATATATCACTTGTCTATAAAGTTCAAAGTTGAAGTAGGCTAAAAAGAAAGATTACGCACATATTCATTCAGTTTACGTTAGACATAAAAAATATATTTTTAACAATGTCAAGTTTCATGCCTTTGTATTCAGATAAAAATATGTTTTTTTGGTAGAATTCTGAGCTTCGCTGAACAGTTATTTGATTAAAAAAGGTTTAAAAGTAAGACAATAGAACAAGACTGAAAGTCTTTACTCACATTTCACACTCAAGTTAAAGTATTTATTAGTTCAAAATAATAAGGATATAAAACATAGCACTTCATTGTCCGTGCTAATTCTTTAAAATATTGGCAAGTACTACATCATAAACTTGTTACCAGTAAAACCAAAGGGCGTTTTCATAAAACTCTCGGCGAATTTAAACAAACGAAAGATCCATTAGATATTGTTGCTCGAAACGTGCCACAAAATGATAAAAGAAACAACATTCAATATGTACGTTGGCAGAACGGTTTGGAGAGAATGTGCAAGCGGGCGCAAATCGGTTAGCCGTCTGTTCATATTGGCAATAGTGCACCGGCTAATTACGATTGCAGCAACTCGCGCGTGACCATTACTGTTGGCTTACGTCGAACGTCTCTCCTTATAAATTACTAAAATTGAAATTTAAAATACAAGTACACGATCGTGTAGAGTTATTGGTAAATATAATTTATTATTTTTGGTCATGGCAGTGTTGCTAACGCCTTTAGTAATCTAAACTTAGAGTGGAGATATATATTTATATTTCTAGTTACTATGTTCAGTCGTTTTAAGGCTATCAAAAACTATACTATTATCCCATTGCGGGGGCGGAATCAGCATCTTCTCGGTATGGCTCTTCCACACATGGAATTTATATTCTTATGTAAAATGGTATCTGAAATTCTTAATGTTTTAGATGATAGCTTCTTTGGGAGTAGGATGATTGCTCGATTATTTTATTTAATCATTCCTTATATGTAGTTATTTGAAAATTGACATAAATTTTTGGCTTTCGTTTCATTTTTTCTTATTTCGTTCATCTGAAAAAGTAAACATCGGTCTATTTCTTAATAATTACTTAACGGTCTTCTATAAAGTAAATTCAAAATCGTGTTGACTTTTGTTTCATTTCGTTGTTCAATTCCCAGTCAGGCAATTGAATTGTCCCTCCAAGCCAGGAATACAATTCACCATAAAACGTTATTCATTTTCTCGTGTATTTGAGGCCCTATTCGTGTTGTGAATATGTAAGCGAGTTCAAATTATGTGGGTAAATGAACATTACAGAGCCGAGAAAACAAACTTACAGGAGAACATTTGCCTTTGAAACACAATGAAAGAGCTCAAACTAACATTATAAACCAATACAAATAAGGAGAGAAGTGAACAGCAAGGCAGCGATGCGGAATGAGTTGCTAGCAACCAGGTCGAGTAAATCAAACAACAAGGGCCAATCATTCTACATGTGCCACCGATCGCGCCCTCGCCCGCGCTCGCTCATGCTGCTTCACGACTACTGATCCGAAAACATAACTCGGACTAATAACGACAGGTTGGGAATGTCGGCTGCCGGTTGCCATGGCGTGCTGCGCCGTGCCGCGCCGCGCCGCTGGGAACAGTTAGCGCACTCTGTGTAGTGTGTGCAGCACTGACGCTCGCTCAGGCATTGCTTTTTAATAAAGTCACTTTACTCGTGTCAATGCTGAACTATAGCATGAGAGTAATATTAAAATAATGGAAGCTTGAAATAATCCACAACGAGTTATTTATAGACTAATTAGGTATCATATAAAAGGATTTATAAAAATCTAATTAGGAGGGAAGATAATTAAAGTTCCTACATGAGTACTCCTTTTCAATATTAAGTTATAGTAACCACATTGAAATCTGTGGGTCAGTGAAAATGAATATAGTTATTTGGAGTAAGGTGCAGCAATACGCAAACAATGTGGTACAAAATTTAATTTTCAAGTTGGGGAAAATGCACAAAACATCGTACAGAGAGAACAAAAGTCTTCAGAGCAGACAGCGGGCGCGGCGGGCCGGGCAATAAGTTCTTTCACTGACCATTTTTCATTCTTCCATACAGAATGCCATAAAAGCGCTGAAAATATGAAAGAAATGCAATTACAAACGTTATAGCCACTAAGTTTCGTGATATTTGTCTTAAGTTCAAATTTATTGGTTCTCTCGTTATATCTTCGCAGTCCGCACTATATTTTATGCTTTCGTCTGTCATTCACTGCGTAACTAGAGAATATGACCGATACGCTTGAAGTCATGAACATTATATCTAACTCTTACGATGAGGTCAATATCAGTTATATAATATGAGAGAAGTTATATTCTGATTGTAGTAATATAATATTTAACTATATATATTGAGTAACTCGGTGGCGTAACTGAATTACGGTATTGCATACGTAGTGCTGAGGTTTCGGGTTCGTTCCCCGGGTCGGGCAAAGTGATATTGGATTTTTCTACTATGTATAATACTCAAGTCTGGAATTTGGGCCCGATATGGTGATAGGTTCGCCCCATCATATTATAGGATGGAATACGGAAATTTGTGAATGTTACGCTTTTGTCTACCCCTTCGAGGATAAAAAGCGTGTGTGTGTGTGTGTGTGTGTGTGTGTGTGTATTAATTTAAAATTGATCAAGTGTTAGAAGATAGATGAAAAGACAAACATTATTTCGTACTTTTGTTGTTGACGCCAATAGAAAATCAAATTTATTACATCAATTCTCAGTAGTCTTAGTTACCTATATTAATTATTGTTATAATGATATTCAAAAACAATAAACTTGCTAACGAGGGTCATTACGTCATCACATTTAACCATTATTTTTTCAATTTTTAAGACAAATAAACGAACTATAATGACCCCACGTATTGCTAAAGCTAAAAGATACAAATTAAAAACACGTCCAACTAAAATCATTTAATTTAATTCTATTCTAAGAAATATGTCACAAAGAACTGACTTAATTACGTCAGACTCCATGTTTCTTACATTATTGTAAGTGTCAAGTAAAATGAGAAGAAATTTGATTTCGTTCTTGTTTAAATCAGACCTTGTCCTCGCAATTTGTAACAAAAGCTACTTCTTTGTTGAAGTAATCCGATATTTTGTGCCAATCTCAGGTTTTGTAAAATGTATTTACTTTAGGGTTTATTATGATTTCTTCTACCTGCCCTTATTCGCACTACAATAGCGTAACAAACTTTTTCACGCATGTTGTAGCAAAATAATTGGTAATTTTTACGGCACGTCATTCTGAATTACGGAGACGGAGAGATTTTTGTGATATATGCTAAAAACTAATCCTTAGCCATTGTGTGAAAAAAAATCTATGGACAAGTTCTGCCCACGGAGAGATTGGGTTGTCTCTAAATTTATATATATTTCTATATAAAGCATTATATCACTTTACATGATAAGAATTTCGTAGAGAGAGCAAATTTAGTACAGAATATTGTCTTATAGCACACTCGTAGCTGGCACAGTTTAGTTAGCCGTTGTTGATATTTGATACAATGTACGTGCTAGATATTATGTTAGAAATTTTCGCAGATGCAAAATGAATCAAAATGCAGTGGTGGAGAAAATGAGTGCAACATATGCAAGAAAACCTTATTATAGCATATAAATATTAAACAAACGATGAAGTTAAAGAAATTTACTTTTCGTTTTCTTGGTTTATTGCTCATTTAATAACACTCGCTAGACGACTACAAAACTATTGTAAAGTGGCAGTGCCACGCGTTGCCTAAACTTGACACAAACACAGCTCTGTGGCTTTTTAGGAAGTAATTTATATATATAAAAATGAATCCTTACTTCCCTTGGTCACGCCATCACGCGTGAACGGCTGGACCGATTTCACTATTTTTTGTTGTTGTAATTGTTATTGTCAGGAGAAGGTTTTTATGAAAGAAAAAATTGCGTGGAAAATTAGAAAATTTAACGACAATATTAATTTTACATAACTGTCAGTGGTTTGAAATAACTGTCAGCGATCGACAGAATGCGCGCGTGCATACATAGTTAAGACAGGACAACGTCTGTCGGGTTAGCTAGTTTCGAATATTTTTTTTGCCGATTTCGAAAAACCTTACTCAATGAATAACTTAATCTAATACTTTCTTATTTATATCTACCATCATAAATCAACCTACATAAAGCGTGCACATTGTACACGCAATCTTTTTGAAATGTTAATGTTATTAAATTATTCAATTTACAAGTTTCCATTGTTGATCTCTCGTAGCCTTGCCCAAGATAAAATAAGTAATCCAAGCTAAAGCCCTTTCCAGGGTCTGAAATCTTCATTCTTATATTTGCCTTCAATTTTACGAAGCGGGTAGCGTCCGAATTTCATGAGCTAACTTTGTTTTTAGAACCCTTTGTTCCCCATATACCTACATAAAATTAAATATGAGCCAAATATACATAATAATTTCAACGTACATAAAAGTCCCACACAGAGTACAATAAATATAGCTAAAATTACATTTTTGTGTTCAGAGGTACATGATTCTCAATTTTGGATGCCCAAGAGAGAAATCTATTTTTCTCATCTCGTTATTATTATTGTTTTAAGAGTATTGAACCTTAATTGAATGGAAAAACAAAATGCTAATAATATAATATGATGTGCTATTTAAGTTGTTTAGAGATCCATTTCTATCTATTTCTATTTATTAATATATTTTCCAACAGAATGAATGAAGCTGAATTTCGGCCACAGCAGCCAATTTTAATGAAGATCAGCCGCTTTTCGAGGTACGGGGGTTTTACACGGCCAACTTATTGACTACCAGTTCGATTGAGTAATTTTTAAGACAGTTCCAGTCCACAACTAGTCACCTAAGATTAAATTAGCAGAAGAATTATTATTAAGTCTGTACCCCTAAAATCAAGTCTCAAAAGAATTGTGAGAGCGTTGCAACCTTCAAGGAATAGGATATTAGTTTTATGCGTATGTACGTTATTAAAAAATATAATTAATACTATTATCAGAATGTACTTATTTATTGTTACTCTAATGAGAATACAATAACATTTTTATTTTATATAGTACCGTTGTTTATAGACATAAAAAACTCAGTATGAAATAAACTACCTCTACAACCAAAAAGGTCTATTGTATTTATATTTCACGAAGGAGACCAACACATTGATTTTAATTTTTAAAACGAATTTTGAAGCTGTCCAGTGTGTCGTTGTACACAAATTACGTTTTAAAAACTCATTTTGCACTTGAATTTTTAACAAGCAAAGGTTAAAATGCATGTCAACTTTCCGTCGTACCTTACTTTCCCCGAGTGCACAGTAGGAATAAATTAAAATAAAATGAGAATTGCTAAAACTATTTTTGGTTTCCGTACCTCAAGCGGAACTCTTATAGGATCATTTTGTCTTCCTTCTGTCTGACTGACTATCTGTCTGTTAAAACTTTTTTAGGCACGCGTAGAGGCATCAAGTCGTACTGGTATACTCAGATACTTTGCCCATAAGTTTGTACGGAACCTTGGGTGCGCGTGTCCTACAGCACTTGTCCGTTTTTTTTTATATTTTCTACAATATTTTTAAAAGAAATAAGTGTTTTTAACTTTAAATAAATCTAAGTATTTTTCTCCTTTAGTGATTTGTTTGGAAGGTTTACGACGTTTATGTTAATGTTTATAATAAACGGGCAGGCGACGTATTTAATTAGTTATGGTTTCGACAAACTGCAGACGGAGCAGGACGGCGACGTGAGATTATTATTTTTATTGATGTTTTAGATATAAGGATATATGTGATGTTGGTGTAAGTTATTAAATAAAAATAAAAGACAAAGTACCAAACTCTTTTATTCCTAAAAACGATTCGTGTCGGGCACGCAGCCTGAACTCACAAATGGACCCGAAATTCTCTGTATTACGTGAACGAGCAAAAAATGTTCTAGTCTTTATGAAACCGAAGAACATAGCTACACACACGTACGTACTACATACATAAATATAGACTGCAAAAATCAAATATACTTTTATTTAACTTTATATTTGGGTGAAAAGCTTAGCTCTACCATGGCACTTTATAACTTGATTATCAAATCTGAATCACATCATGGCCTCATTTTCATAACAAGATTCGTAGAAAAGTTAACCAACTTGACGGTATTGCACCACATAATCACTTCGTAGAAAAGTGAGTTAACGGGAATCTAATTTGCATGCTAAATAACCTTTATGACGAATTCAGTAACGTGTGCGTCTTATAAATGTCAATAACTAAAAGTTGCGGAAATGTTTCAACTTTTTCAAATAATTATAAATATATAGTCGCAAAAATTTGTTTTAAGGCGATACCTCAAGGTCCATTTTCATACATTTTGTTTCACCTTTAATCTGGGTAACTAAACAAGTATTGGCAAGTAAAGAATTTAAATTCACGTCTAGTTAGTGATTAGTTCTCGCAGTTGAAAGAAAAACGTAAAAATAATTAATAGACATAACATAACATCACGCATTTTATCCCCGAAGGGGTATGCAGAGGCGCAACTAGGGCACCCACTTTTCGCCAAGTATGTTCCGCGTCCCATGATGTGATAGGGGGCGAGCCTATCGCCATATCGGGCACAAATACTAGACTCCGGGCTGATACTGAGCAGAAAAACCCAAATATCACTTTGCCCGACCCGGGATTCGAACCCAGGACCTCAGAGCGCTATTGTACCGGACGTGCAATACAACTACGCCACCGAGGCAGTCATAAAATAGTCATTAAATAATTAATAATCATGGATATTTCGGCCTTTAAAATTTCGTCATATTAAATTACCCAGATTAAAGGTGAAACAAAATGTATGAAAATGGACCTTGAGGTATCGCCTTAACGACGCTTTTTTTAACCGACTTCAAAAAAGAAGGACGTTCTCAATTCGACGTGTACTTTATTTATGTTTGTTATCTTATAACTCAGTCATTTATTAACTGATTTGGATTTGCTTTTTATTTGAAAGGATATACCTACTTTCACATTAGTTACATATAAATATTAACAAACTGTTCAGTAGTTTGGTTTTTAAAACGAAATAACTGAAATAATTGTGTCGTCCAAGTAAATTGTTTTTTAAATTTAGTGGTTTTCGAAGCCTAATAAGGTACCCTTTATTCCGGACTCTCACTCTTGAAATGAAATAGTACCTCCTATTAATGTATTATGAAGGGAATCAGTGGCAACATTTAAAATTCAATCAATCAGTCAGCCTATCGCCGCCCATTGCTGAATATAGGTCTCCCTAAGTGAGTTATAACAGTCAAATTATACACAAATAAATATTTAGATTTTAATGATAATAAAAGCGGCGATAGCCTAGTTGGGTGTGGAACGGACTGCCGAGACGAATGTCTGCAGGTTCAAATCCCAAGGGCACACACCTCTGACTTTTCTAAAATCATGTGTGTATTCTTTGTGAATTTATCGTTCGCTTTAACGGTGAAGGAAAACATCGTGAGGAAACCTGCACATCTGAGAAGTTCTCTATAGGAATTTCGAAGGTGTGTGAAGTCTACCAATCCGCACTAGGCCAGCGTTGTGGACTAAGGTCTAATCCCTCTCAGTAGTAGAGGAGGCCAGTGCTCAGCAGTGGGCAAGTATATAATACAGGGCTGATATTATTATTATTATTATAATGATAAAAATATCACAGTTATGAGAGAAAATGAAATTAGTTCACATTTTCTGCGTCATTATAACTTACATTATTAATATTATACGAAGTTGGCGAGTGAATAATAATTCAAGGTTAGCAGCGTACGACAAATTTGCTATCAACACTAAACCGCAACCAAAGGTCTCATGTTAATTAGCTCCATCCTAATTCAGCCTTCACGTAGCGTTATTGTCTCATTACTACAACTTACTCTATAATTATTAGGGTAAAGTATATTGTACTTGTGAAGTACCCAAGGAAGAATAAAATTATTATTTCTGCTCTGTTTTTGGTGTTTATAGATAAGTCATTGTGTAACAAAGAAAAGAGATTTTGAACACTGCTATTCTCTAAGTTTACGTGATCGATTATTCAAGAAGACAATAAGATTATATAAAATTCAGGGTATCTATTCTAAAATTCCTTGCAGGCGGAGAATGCTCACCAAAGAAAAAGCCGAACGTGTTCCTCGTAAAGCATTTTAACTACCACTTGAGATTTTGTTGGTGGCATTTTGTGCACTCCAAACTGGATTGAAATCGAGTCAGTTCCAACGCAAGTTAAGAATGCTCCGTTTCCTCCAAAAGGAATTTTAAGCAGCGTGCCGGTGTGGACTTTATTTTTCCTAGTATTCTATTTGTTGTGTGTTATAAGTACGCATATAAACGAGGAACATTTATCCCGGCTCGCCTCCCGTCCTCGACAGCCCTCTACTTTTATTGCGTTCATTAGTCACATCCGAAGAAGTATTATTGTCTTCATTTGTTCTCATTATATTAGCATTATCATTATCTCATTGTTATAATTGTCATTTAGGGGACAATTATTTTTTGACGTTTGGCTTTTTACTCGCTGATGACGAAAATAAAAAAGTGTTTCGTTGATTTCTTGTCCATAGATGATCCTACTGTCCGACGAAAGTACGACTATTAACTCTTTATCGTGAGCAGTGCCCTATGGAGTAATAATTACTTAATGCAGATAACCACATATAAGAATATAAATTCGATTTCATGTTAACAATATTTATTAAAAACTCTCTAGCTTCTACTCACAGCTCCGCCTGCAACAAAGTTTGTTCCCGTAAAAGTAGTCTTTAGAATTCAGAGATGATGTGACTTTTTGTTAATGAATTCACAAAATTGTGGCAGTAAGTCTTGAGATTTGCGTGGTAAAATAAACAAACAAGAAGGTATCTTTACAGCTTCACATAATTAAAAGAAAGTTTTGTTAATTTACCTACGTCATAATATTATATTACTACACATAATATTTTTTGTTTAGAAGCGACATCTAACGGCATGTGGTTATAAGGTTTTGTGTCGCCTAGAGTGCTTATTCCCGCAGTTTAATTCGAGAGGTTCAGTGATTCACCAGATTCCCTCCGCATCCCTCGATGTGTTTTATCCTGAAACCAATAGGTGGCAGTGGAAGCGACGTTATTACTTAGTTCAGTTTAATATGATTGAATAATTGTGTCAAATAATATATGGTGTGAAATATTAATTTGTGTTATGTTAACATTAATAAAATTAATGTAATTTCTTTGAATTACAATAAAAGGTAGATACCTCTTTGGTTGAGATAAGTAGTAATTGTTCTTTTTTCACAGAATTTTGTTAAATTAAAAAGATAATTATATATTTTATTAGAAAATACTATGAAATTAAACATAATATACGACACGTGAAAAGTGTTAAATAAGGAAAATTTATATTTACCGGGAATATTATTCTGCTACGTGCCAAGACATTATAAACGGAGAAGTTGAAAGGCAAGCCGACATTATGAAAAACATATAACACTCTTGTATTATCGTACTTCTAAGAACAGGCTGTTTAATAGAGAATTTATAACGAAAGAGTAACAAACCTAAAGTAAAAAAAATAAATTCTAAATAGACTAGGCAAAATAACCCTTAAAACTATGCTGAAAAATATATTGTACGTGCCTACTTTGAACCATTTGTGTCCCATAGGGCAGCTTATGATCATGTCTTCACTATTAATGTGTGTGTGTGATTTGTGAACCGCAATGTCAAAATTTGGGAACGTATTTTTTATATTTGTAAGAAATTTTTGACAATGTTACCAGTAAACCGTATTTATTTATTGTTTTATTATTCGGTATGTACTATTAGTTTTCGGTTTTCTTAAAATTGAGTATTTAAAGTCATTTCTGAGAAAAAGAAGCTTGTTACCAGGATAAAAAATTACACAAACACTGACGTCTTTTATACGCAAAGGGATAAACAGAAGCGCAACTAGTGCACTCTATAGTTATTTCACTGCAAATGAGTTTTTTTTCACCCCATGCGGTGGTTGTTTATTATGGCTAATTGTAATCTAGCGTAATAAGCGAAGAAACGAAAGGATATCGCGTTGGAAAAGGGCCCGCACACGACCGCCGCGGGAGCAGTAAACACGGATGTTAACAATTATTTTGCTACCAAACTACAACACTTATTCTAATGGGTGATTTTTTAATCTTCAGATAAAATTTATCTTCCAAAAAACTGTCACCTGAATGAATATTAAATTATTTGGTCGTCACAACCGTCATTTTCATTTGTCATTTATTGTATTCCAAAAATATTTTTTATTCAAGACGATACTTTTATTTATACCGATTTTTGAGAAATCCGGCCTTAAAAGTGTCTACGATAAATCTTTATAGTATGTAAATTATTTCCACCCGGGAATAGTGGAAATATTAGTAACTATAAAACTAAGTTAGAGACCACACGTCGCCGTATAATGTTTCGGCGGTTCGCCAATTTTGGTTGGAAACCAATGAAATACTGCATTTCGTATTTATACGGAGTTGAAATTACCTTTGCAAGTTTATATCCTACCAAATTAACATTGATTATATCCCTAATAAATTTTAGCTGAATTTTATCTTAAGACGGTAATGACTGCTCAGACGGTAAATTAAGCATTTGTAAAATATGTCAAATTATAAATTCGGACGTGATAAGTATATTATAACGTCATGCTGTCCCACATGCATGAATTATTTCTAGTTACAAATACTAGATTATACTAAACTGTAATTTATGAACACAGTCTCTAGTTGAATTTGTTAATAGCGTCATCTATCGCTAATTGTTGGTAACGTAAGCAGTGGGTTATCTTGGGGGTGGTCAACATTTTCCTAGTTATTTTGACAGTGACGTAAACGTCACTTGATAAATGAAATTACATAGGAGACGTAGGTTGCAGTCAGCGGAAGTTCTAAAAGATCAAAGTGGGGAGATAATGGTGATTATTCCAAGAGAACTCACACACCTGGGGTTTTTGGTATTAAACTAAAGTCTTTTGAACGGTTGGACCCAACCCTTGTCGAATTAAGAGTGGCAAGTGACATAATGATTGATAATAGGCTAGTCAATTGCTTCGCACCTTTTTTATATTCAAGTAAGATAATCTAAGAAATAATGTCGCACACTTTCTAGGAAGGGAGGAGAATGGGGGCGGGGGGGGGGGGAGGGGTTCAAGTTTAAATTTATTTTAGTTTGTTATTCCATGATTGTGGATTCAGAGTACTGTCTTCTCTTTCATTTTTTTTAAATCTTTTATATAACAGATAATAAACGAGAAACTAAAACAATGGTTAAATTGTTGATTATCACTACCATATATGAGGAGTAAGTAATAGTTTCATGACTTAGATCAACAACTGCCTCGCCAATTGCGACGGTAATTTTTCATAAGATATTGCTTACTAGCGACCCGCCCCGGCTTCGCACGAGTGCAATATTTTTCCACTATTTAATGGACGTTATCTATATCTATACTTATAATAAATCTGTAGAGAGGTCAATTCTGTACATGAAATATATTTCCAAAATAACTATCAGGGGGTGATTAGGGATCGATACTGATGCCAAAAATGCAATTAGTAAATTTTTTATCTGTCTGTCTGTCTGTCTGTCTGTCTGTATAACCGTTATAGAAATAAAAACTACTCGACGGATTTTAACGAAACTTGGTACAATTATTTGTCATACTCCTGTGCTGGTTATAGTATACTTTTCATCACGCTACAATTAATAGGAGCAGAGCAGTAAAGGGAAATGTTGGGAAAACGGGAGAAGTTACTCCATTTTTTAAGCTTCCGTCGCGTGTGCAACCTTAATGGTTAAAGCTACACAGAAAGCATGTATGACGGAAATGTTCTCCTTAAAATTATGTAAAAAATATCCCACGACAGCATATGTCTATCTTTTATGGTTGACTCACAATAACACGTGTAACTCCCGATAGCTTAGCAGTTCGAAGCTTTCTCATTATATTTGTCTACTCTTACGTTTATAACACTCTCAGTCATCCCTAATTAAAAAAGTTAACATTATTAAATATTCCATAAAAAGAATCATAGAAATTGGTATAGAAACACCAAAGTTATACATGAAATACGCTAATAATAAGCCATCATGCGTGAATACTGAATCATGCTATAAGGATTATTTTTGTATATATATAAGGTCGCGAACGCACAGGCAGGCGGCTTGCTTGGCACCTAGAGGCTAGCGAATCACCTAGCGAGTAGCTTCGTAAAACGAACATTCTCGAACGTTCGCGACCGGCTCCATTTTTGAAGTCCGAAATCCACGCGGGCGAAGCTGCGAGCGGAAGCTAGTTATACTTATAAACCTTCCTCTTGAATCACTCTATCTATTAAAAAAAACGCATCAAAATCCGTTGCGTAGTTTTAAAGATTTAAGTACACATAGGGACAGAAAGCAACTTTGTTTTATACTATGTAGTAATAAGGTTTATTGTCAGAGCGAATGATTGTCATTTTAATTTTCTAAATTGATGGTTCCATAAAAATTCTTTGATAAACATATCACATAATACAGGTTTTCAATAACACGAAAGCTAATAACGAAAGGAATTTAATTGCGTAAGAAATATGCGACATAGGGGTTGATGGGTTCAAATTAATGTATCCTTCGTTCAATATAATATTAAAAGGATCTTCGATATTATTATATACAGCAATTATTTACTCCCGATATTCGTTTTAGACTTTATATGAACTCGCATAATATGTACTTAAACGACATAGTTAGTAAAGAAAATATATTTTCCATTTCAATATTTAACCGCTGTTTTAAATGTTATCGTTAGAAGAAATATTAGATTACATTTAGTACTACGTTTCTACTTTAAAACGCTTACTTAAACTACATGAAAAACGTATTACGAAACGTTATATTTTTGATAGATGTAAGAATTAGGCAAAAAGAAACTGTACACAGGTGAATATTTACGTTTTTACTAGGTGTTACGCGCAGCTTCCCCCGCGTGGATAGCATTTTCCACTACAAAACTCTTTAAAACACTATGAAAAGCCAGCGCCATTTATTTAATCTATTGGATTCAATAATTCCATCATTTCCCATGGGAGCTATTTACTGGGATGAAAATATAGGACATAGTCTACCTGTGCCTCAAATTTCATCCAAGTCCATTTCGTTGTTTTTGCGTTTACTTCTAACAAACATCCTAACATTTTCACAAACTTTCGTACATAGGTATATTTTTCTTTTTTCATGTGTGATGACGATTTCCATACTTATATCATAAAGACAATAATATTGCAATATTTGTGTATGGTTACGAAAACAAAGAAATGTGTTTTCTAAGTTCATAATACAGTTAATTTAAAGTAATATTTAAATGAATGTGTTTTTCAAGTAATGCTCAATGCGGGTTACGATGTGCATGACGCTTCGCATGTAGGGCATGTTTGTATGGAGTATTACTTTTTATCCGGGGAAATGAAAACGTTCACCCGGCATAGAGGTTGACCCGTAATTTGCGTCATCATACATTAGCGGGGACGTAATATGCAAGTTAAATCGTCGGCAAACCTTAATGTTATAAACAAGTTGTTGGAAAAAAATCTTTGAATTTATGTAAGCCAAATAGTTAAAGAAGCTTTCGCTGTCATCATTATCTTAACTTGTGGCCTCACTGTTGGGTAATCTCTCATACCACCTTTCCCGACTCGAACCACACATATCCAGGTTCAAAGATCTTGACATATTCTGCTTTATGCTAAAAGAATTATAATAAATTAATTGTTTAAAGATTTGATGTCTCGTGTTCGAATCCCGGGTTAGGCGAAAGGATATTGTGTTTTTCTGCATATTAGTAAGCCGGAGTCTGAACTTTGTGTCTGATATGGCGATAGCCTAGCCTCCTATCGCATCAAGGGACCGAATACATAAGTCGAAAAGTGTGCGTACTAGTTGCGTCTCCGCCTATACCTTCGGGGATAAAACGTATATGTGTGTAACAAAATTCACTTTGGCTGACCAATTTTAATAGGTATTATACGCTGACGCAGCAGAAAAACCTAATTTCAGCAGTGAGCTTTAATAAATCCCGCGGCTGCGACGTGTTGAAGGCTGTTGCCACATTTTTCCGGTTGGGCCGGCATGAGCACAATCTGTCCCCCCACGTAAGGAGGCTGTATATCAGTCAGTGTCCAAGTGGTATTTTAATTATGCCTTAATTTATTGTGCCTTGTATCCCAAGATTGCGTCAAAGAATTTGTCTGTAAATTTCTTAACGAAAGAGAAGAGAACAATGTAAATGCTAATTGTTTGCTGGTAAACAATTTATTGGAACATTTTTGTTTGCTGATTTGATACAAGATTTATGAGTACACTGACTTAGAATTGTGAGTATTAGTAAAACTAATTCTTCAATTAAGTAATTTGAGATTTCATATTAAATACGTGACGGATAGACTCGTAACGATAGTGTATCGTTCAGAGAGAAGACTAAAAATATAAAATTTTACTAAATATCGTGTAAAATTATTTTCATGTAGTAAATTTAGGATAACTACCTCTTACTTGAATTTTTTACAATTATCAGCAAAAAAGGTTGTTTACAAATTATTTCCTAATTTTTCTAAGACTTCCCGGTCCTAATTTCACAAACCTGAATCAGTGAATATATATGCGTAGTCGATACTCAATACTATCCATTCTTATGATAGAACTTGCAGACAATAAATACAATAGAGCACACAGCTTCAGTTTGAGCGGGAATTTATCAGTATTGTGTTTATTTTTGACCTAGTTTCGAGTACTGCATGTAAAAGTTGCAATTGTCAATGTTTGTGTGAAAGATACAGAAGTTGTATAATTTTTTAATTGGGGTTTCTGAATGTTTTAAAAAACTGCATAAATGCAAGTATTTTTCAACTATCAGTATGGTATCAGTGGTAACAATATCAAGTTGCTTTAAACCAATGAAAAAAATAATGCTCTGAAATTATAGTTGGATAGCAGCAATTATATCATAACTATACTTCTTAATAATTTACATCTGGCTTGATGAAATGGGAAACTATAATAACCAAGATTTATATCGGGCCCGGGCATCCATCTATACTTCCTGGTATACATCATCACATCATTTGTTACCTTGTAATGACGTGATAACAACTGATTAATGAGTTTTGTTCAAAGATTTACGTCTTGAATAAGGTTTTCCAAAAATAATCTTTCCTTTTACTGTAGAGATAATATTAGAATCGAAGTTATACAACCGGGAAGATGTACACAGTTCCGCGAATTCGTCGTAAATATTTTTTATATTTCATCTTTAGCACAGAAGCGTCTACGGCATCAGTTGTTTGCTCTGTTTATTTTAAGACCATTTTACGTATAGAGATTTTGATGTTTACTATCACTAAATTCTCGAAGAAGTGGCGATAGAATGTCCAACTTGATCACGTTTTTCCACATCGAAAACATGAAACCCAACAAAGTTTTCTGCTTGAGGAAAGACAACAAAAAGTTTTAAAAATCTTTAGCGGATCTGTGTTTGGCAGCCAGCTAATGCAGTTTCATTCCCTTGCTCGCACAAATTAAAGTTTCTGAAGTCAACATCAAGAAAGACGTCACAAACTCGAAACTTCCGCCATGGTTTTTAAACAATAACTCGCTCCAGTTATCGTAATTTTTTTGTGATGCCGCATTTATATTCATTTTGTAAAGGCAAACATAAAATTTTTGCATTAACTGACTTAAAATAAATAAATTTAATATTTTATGGTAAAGGTATTATAGGTAGGTTTATTAATTTTTAGATTATAGATTTAGTTTGTTTTATTATTTACATACTATACTGAAACAATAGCGTCGCATTGTTATTATTATCGCCCGCTTCGCTCGGTTCATTTCTTACAATATATTAAGAATGTCTTCGTAATATGTGATACGTAAGTAACATGTATTAATATGTCTAGGCACTCGTAAATTCTTTCTCAAATGAAGACGAAAAATTAGTTTTGTTCTCGAACTTTTCTTGAATGAAATCTGCGATACGTTATAATAATTTGATTCAGTTGATTGATACTGTCTAGTATCTTGAAGATTTTTCTTTCTCAAAACACTAACGATTGTATTGATGTACTCACTAATTACCTACTTGTATGGATATATGTATTGGTAATTTTTCAATACAAGTCCAATATATATAGAACATAAATGGGGGTCCTAACTACGTTGGACTAAATAAAAGTCCGAATATCAACAAGAGCCGACACCGAGAGTCAATATTGTCCTCTAGAAATTTACTCCACCCTAATACTTACCCCGAGAGGAGATTTGTAGGACAATCTACTTCAAATAAAGTCTAAAAGGGTTCTAGGACAGTACGGCCATACTTCGGCCCCTATAAAATATGTTGCGAACGTTTTATAACAAAATTTCGATTTTTATTTAATGTTAGGATCTGTACGACATAAACCTTTGTAGCCATATGTAAGCTATCAAGTGATATACTACATAAGAATTTGTAGGTCATAAAAGACAAAGGGGGTAGCGAAAGGTCGTCCCATCATTTACGACAGATAGAAGGAAGACAGATAAAGGATACGAAAGAAAAGTGATGGAGCGCAGTTCATTTATTTATCGAGATCACTTCGGGAAATTACGGACATCATGGAGGCAGTCTATAAAAAGTAATATCTACTTACTTGAAAAACGATATTTCAAAGCATGAAAGAAAACGATGTTACAAATTACACCCTTTTACTTAACACGGCCAACGTAATTTTCTAACGAATCATTTATTTTTTTTAATCTTCTATTAATATCCGATCAAAGAGGTTACGATCCCGCGAGAGTCGTGAAAGCTTTTTTGTACTTTAACTTTGTTGGTTCACGTATTACGAGGCGAAAATTTTGAATGTAAATTACGAAAGACAAACCGAAAGGCGTGTTTAATGTATTTTTTTGATTAGTTATATTTCGTCTAGATAGATTTTTTTTTCATTTTAATCATTGCTTTGAATGACGAGACGAGCTTGCCGTTTGCACGATGCTTATCGATATGACCGCCTTTAAACAGTAGAAACACCATCCAACAACTTGGATTACAAAGTATTGTTTAGCATCCTACTGCGCTCGCCGTCTTGAGACATAGGACGTTAATTCTTATAATGGCCAGTAGTTGCACTGGCTTCAATGTTCTTTAAACCGGAACACAACAATGACTACACATAGATATAGACATTGCGATCGTACCTACCTAAGCGGACTCACATATGAGAGACCTATCACCAGATGTTTTGAATACACATCTAAGTTTTTAAGCGCTGTAATATATCGTAGAGCTGTAGATCCAGCTACGAAAAACTTCAGAAAATAGTTCTGACATTGAATGCAATAAAATATTTAAAAATGTACCTATAAAATTATTGGTTTTATAAACAGTGTATGGAAAGTATTTAGTTTATAGAGGCAAATACGCTTTTCTTCTGCTTATATTGATTCAGATTTTAGTAGGTATATTAAAATCACGTTCAAACTCTTCAAAACACTAGTCGTTGACAATTAACATTCACAGACAGGAGAAAAAACACTTTTGCAAGTATATTGATGACAACCATAAAGCTATTTACTTAAAAACAAATTATACTACACTCAACTATAGTGCCACTTATCTGGTCCGGTGGCCGAAAGAGGAACTAACGACGTCATTTTGAAATGTCAATCTGCCTGCCATTCGCTGACATAACTGCCATTGGTTGTTTACTTTATGTATTTATTTTTCATTTAGTGGTTATAGCTAGCGAAAAATGCTAAGAGCTTTAAATAGTGATGCAAGAAATGTTATATTAAAAGTCTTAAATTTTAAGAAGGAAGAAAATCGTCTTTTTACTCCTATGATAACATTTGAAAAATTGTATGAACACGTAGCTGCCGTCATAGGTTAGTGTTGCTGAGTTTTGAAAATAAATTCCACGTAAACACTATTTCGCACGTGCTACTAGAATGGATGTAAGTATGAAAAAATCAAATTCTGAAATGCCTTCTTTGATTGCAGAAGCTTTCAATAAGATAACAGTGAATGGACAAAATACTTGAGAACGAGTATAAAAGTAGGAATGCATACTAAGACGAACTGTTTATCATTAATTTAGCCAGTGGCAGTGAAAGCGAATTTAGTGATTCTGATGATGAAGTGACTAATGAATCAAATAATCCCGGTGGCTTAGGAATAGCTGGAGTATTTCAGTTAGAGAACACTCTCCATACATTAGATGGTCATAATAATTGTTTAAAAATATAAATATTTTCCAGGAATATGTTTTTTTATTTATTTAATTAATATTTACCTACGTTCTTTCAAATCGCCAGGTGTTTAATGTGAAGTCCAGGTACACAGGTAGTCTGTGTATATTTTCACATTTTTAAACATCTTCAAAAAAGGAGATTGATTTGGCACCTACTTATGTATTTTATTATTATATGAACTGCAATATATTTACATAATATCATAGTTTGTTATGGTTGCCAAACAAATATAAAAATCTTTCTATTTGTATGTATGTATGTTTTTCCACACATTTCTCCGAAACTATTAATTAGAACAGAAAATCGATTTAGTAGTTATCAAAATTTTGACTATAATATTTTTGTTAATATCGACTTGCTTACTCACTTTATGGCAAATTTATTTGTACTGGCGACACTTAAGGCGATAACAGTGACAATCTCGCCGGGCCAGGGCCCTTATTCTCTATCTCACACGTTATTTTGACAGTGCGTAACAAGCACGCAACACAACTCGTCATGTTTAGGACTATAGAGATTTGGCTTACAGATTACCATTCCACGCACATTTCTCGAAGATAACATGACACGGCCGCGTTACGCGCTTACACTATCATACAGAATAAGGGCCCAGATAAGTTTGTGGGACTATACTACATCATGAAAAAAAAAACAAAATGACGCGCACTTGTATCCGAATTGGGTAATAGAAATAACTGTCATACAAAAAGTTTAAATCTTCAAACACCCATTTAATCTAAACAAACCCCAAGCAATTATAATTTGTTAAACAATGCAATGTAGTTTCGTTATTAAAACGTTGAATAACTTCCAGGTTGCAAATTTAGCCTATTACAAATAAGAACTAGGGTATTTCCTAATTTAAAGTTTTTACAAAATAAAAATCTAGAAGTTTAATATATTTATGCAAGAATATTATAAGATAATAAAGACAGATATAAGTTTAACACTGTAGTCCCAGTTCCAATTCCGCGAACTTTTGACTTGCCCGCGTTCATTTGGTAGGTTGACGGGCTAATTTTTTAAGCCAGATAATGTATCTAGGAATTGCGCAGCGGCGTCGCCGTGACCGCACAAGTTTTGAATGCTTTCATTCAAACTTGTGGTACTGTTCGGCCGCAATGAATGGCGGATGGCACAGTTTGACTGGATAACTTTGTCGATTTAACTCAGCGCGGTTCTTCTGTTCCAGCCTTATTCACGGTTACAAAACACAAAAAAGTCCATTTCTCTTCCACGATTAACTTTTTTTGATTTATATTATTCCGCCGTCAAGTTCCAGATGTTGCTGTGATTTGAAAATATTTTTCAAACAAATTTGTAGTTTTATTTTCGGGTCACGTTTCGGTTAATTTTACCGTTTGCCAATTAGGTAATTTATTGTTGTGGTTTTTGAGCTTATAGATTTCTAATATGATTAATGTCTATAAAATTAAAATATTATTAAAGGCTTTTGCCTATAAGTGCTCTTACCTGAAAATCTTGGTTAGATGTATAGCTCTATGGCCCAGGTCTTGGTTAGGTTTGCGTAGGTTTTAAGTTTTTAAATTCAAACAAGTAGAATTCAACAACAAGTTTTCACACATTCCTCGCTTGTTATCAAGTAAGTAATATAATTAACTTTATTGATTTTAGGATTTTTTATCTTTCTTTGTGGATGTTTACAATATACTCAAAATATACTTGAATATTTATAAAAAAAATATACATTGCTATATCTATATATAAGTTTTTATCTACCTTATGCTGTATATCTTGGAGTTATAAAGTCGATAGAAACTTGTATTTTTTTATTATTAATGTAATGAATTGTATATTTTTAGGTTTTTATATATCAAAAGTCTGCCTTAGTAACCAATCAAGAAAATCTTTAGATTTTGAGACGTTACCAACAAATTTTTGTTTACTAATATATCTTTACAAATACATCTGCTTACACGGAATATGAATTTAAATTAAAAATGAAGATTAAGTACTGCTATTATTATTTTAACACCTTATTTCTACAACGAAAAGTTTCGGGCAAAATCAACGAAGTTTGTGAAACTGCTACTACAGAGATAATGATAACGTTTAACCTCAACAAAAGATGGGATACAAAAAACCTCAAAGATCCATTTCATGCTAACACCGGAAAACATCTCGGAACCCTTGCGTAAGTTAAAATGGCCAGGAAAGTCTCAAGATACGGAGTTAGCGAGGCCATAAAAGAAAATACGATTCTCAACGTCGTTGTAGCGATAACTATACCTTGACCAGGAAAATAACAAAAACTCACCATGTTGGTAAATTATGGAACTAATTTCTTGTGTTGACATCGTTAAGTTTAAGACGAAAAAGCAAAAGTGGCGCCCTCAAATCAGATTTATTTACTTTCCTGGTCAGTGTATAAATATAAAAGCAATATCCCAGTCATATTCGTAAATTTTAAAATTGTCTGTGGTTTTGTAATGAAGACTAAACTCACAATATGGTTATTTGTGCGTTACCAAAACCATAGTTTGTCTCTTTCTCTGTTTGTATCTCGGAAACGCGACGGCTGAACAGATTTTGCTAAGACTTTTATATGCACTTTGATAATGTTACAGAGCGGTGATATCCTAGTTGGTTGTGGAACGGACTGCCGAGACTAATGTCCGCAGGTTCAAATCTCAAGTGCACACCCTCTGACTTTTCTAAAAAATGATGTGTGTATTCTTTGTGAATTATCGCTTGATTTAACGATAAAGGAAAAACATCGTGAGGAAACCTGCATACCTGAGAAATTCTCTATCAGGAATTTTCGAGGGTGTGTGAAGTCTACCAACCCGCACTAGGCCAGCGTGGTGGACTAAGGCCTATTCCCTCTTAGTAGTAGAGGAGGCCCGTGCCCAGCAGTGGGACAGAATATTATACAGGGCTGATATTATTATTAATATTATATTATAATGATTCAGAGAGTGATCTAGACTTCATATTATCATCCCGGACTATATATTTTAAACGGGTAAAGGCGATGAAAAAATAAAATAAAAATAATAAAGTATAAATCATATAATAAAGTATGAAGAAGTAAATGTTGGTATAAATACATAAAATGCTAACTAGTTTATTGTCCGTGAGTATTACAGGATACAGAAAATTATAATAATAGCTGCTGTCTGTGGTATTTCTACGCAATAATATTAGGCAAGCCTATCGCCATACCGAACACAGATCCAATTTGCTGCTATTTGAAACACAGATGACGGCGTTAGCAGAGGCGTGTTTTAGCTTCGATATAACCTAATATTACTAGACCTTGTACTACAAATCCCAATTACTATGAACAGCTATAGGTTATGCGGCAAAAATTGAGGGATCATGTCTTCTTCTCAAATCGGCTTTATCGATAGTATAGGAATCCAAATTTATATGCAAGGAAAAAAAAATAAGGTAAGTTTTTAAAACCGATCTGTCTTAAAACTCCTTTAGTAGATCTAATCTTAGCAAAATCGTTGAAAAATTCACACGAAGTGTTATTCAACTTAAGCATCGAATCCAGTACTTCCTTGTCGGTAGTCCAGAAACGTTGCTAATAAACGCGCGCGTTGATAACTGACCGAATTTAAAAGTAATGCTTTTGGCATCTATTCTTTGCCTCGTGTTGTTAAATCTTCGTGCCATCAAGATTGCAGTCCGACAGTAAGTACCTTGTAAATTTTCATCAATTCAATTCAATTCAAGTTCAATTAGTTTCAGTTCAATTAGTTGAACGGCGCTTCGAAAAGCCGTATCTTTTATTGCACTATCGACAGTAGGATCTTAACTTTATCATAGTAAATAAAAATAATTACATGATGAGGCAAGCTTATTTATCTCTTATCTCATTTGATTTACTTTATTAATATTATAACTGCGGAAGATTGTGTAAATTTTTAGTTTGTTTGAAATAAATGCAGAAACAGCTATCGGATGTAGACGATCTTTTATAGGGATGGGCCTTGTACTGGATTCATACTTTTTAACTCGGTACTTTGCTCTTATGACAAATAGTGGAATTTTTTAAAAGTTGGTGTCGTTCAGGTGTGTATAAATCGCTACTGTGTTTTAGAGACTTTTGTAGTGGGAAAAGCGGCGGGAAACACCTAGCATGGAATAAGACTTTGTTATACATCCTGATGTAGATCGGACAGCAATTCAGAGTATATTTGTGAAGTCTTCTAATACAAGCAATAATGTTTTGTTTAAAAGGAGACTTCATACCTTTATGTGTAATGTAACCTACACTTGTTTCTGAAAATAAACGCTTTTTCATTTTTATTCGCCTACTATCTGCCGCGTGTATTAGATAATCCCAGCGTCTTGACCAAGATATGACTGGCTATTGTTCTCGGATAGACTTGTAAACCGATTGTGTCGTCTCGCACAATGCCATACGAAATATCCTAGCATAAGGAATCGGTGCATATCGTATCTCTGTAATCTAAGAATGACTGTCAACCAGATTGTAAAATTAATGAAAATTGAAGAGTCAGTTGCTGTCAAGGTACTTTTTAGATAGATGTGATTATAAAGATAAGTAAGATATTCGTAGTAGTGGCGAAAGGTCCACATAACCCGATAATTGCCGGCTTCCCCTTTATAATTTATGTCAAATCTGATTGTCATTAAAACGATTTGCAGACCACGTTCATACGTACCTGTATGTTGTGTCGTGTTCCCTTTCGGAAAATTTCACCTTTCGCTACTGATTCGTAGTAATCCTTTATTTTCCAAATTGTTAATTTCATTCGGCTTTATATTAGTGGCATTTCAAATCACATATGTACATATCCAATAGCACGCTACTCGTTACGCTGCAAGATGTATTCCAAGAGATTATAACTTCTATTAACACGTATATATTTCTATACAGATTTAAATTGTATCTAATCATATTTGGATACTACTATATACGATTACTAATTCTATTTTCTTAAGTGATTCTGGATGCAAATGCAGTAGCATGAGGCGCAATATCTATAACCGACGCGTCAATTTCAAACAATGTGTTGTCTGCCCCACATCGATATCCGTCGTATCAGTTACATTGAATGGTGCACATAAATTCACAAACATATTGTTTAATATATTACATTGAAGTGTATTTTTTTATATCCTGATTTGACTTTCACGCCTTATGTTGAGTTCAAAATCATGTTTAAACCAATCTGGATAATGATGATAATCGCAATGAGGCTAGAATTTTATTACTTGCTAGTCTATAGTCATATTGATCCACGTATCAATCCTATACGTTACTAGTATCTCATCTTAAATATCCAAGCAATAAATCAATTAAGCTTTACTGAGAATATCCAGTGACTACTGACTTATGAGAACATATTTAATTATTCACTACCATATTAACTTTTATCCACTTACATCTATCGCCAATAGCATATTGTGAATAAGGAGTAATAGTAATAGTTATGATTTTTAAAATATTCAGTTTATTTTCATACTATTTATAGTTGAGTTCTCATTATTTCTATCTTAATACATTTACTTATATGACTGATTATGACATACAAATAAATATTTTTTAATAATTTAAAAACGAACCCAAAAAAGCAATCTATTTCACATCCTTGTTAACGTTAAACACAATAAAGCGTTGTCAAAATCAACATTCATTCTATGCACATTGATTGGAAAATGAAAAACCAACACAGCTCAAAGTAAATAAGCAAAACGTAGGTTATCGAAAAATAGAATTTATTCCAAGTGATATATTGGAATTTAGCTCGGGTGTGTCGAGACCGCGTCCTCTCATTTCTGGAACTCTTACCGGTTCGAGATTGAAGTACGTGATAGTTAGATGTGAGCTATCTCTTGCGAGCAATGTCTAAATAAATATGAACCGAAATATTTTCCTCACTGCCGCCAAAGGAGTGTAGTATACTTGGAATTAAAGTGGATTTTGCGGCTAGATTATAAATAAGGTAGATCTAAATATAGTTTTTCATGTTCAAAATATCTTTTTGATGTTATATTTAACACGTGTAAATGTGTTTAAAGTATGGTAACGTTTAAGCCAAATAGCGTTGGAAAATAATCAAATTGGTAAGTTTGTTGTTTCATTAAATATGCACTAATTGCACCATGGTTATATTGCAATTATAGTCGTGTACTGCAATTAGTGCGAAAATGCGAAAATAATTAAATTATGAACAAGCTAGTATTATTTTGTTGCTGCGAAATGTTTCAACAATATTAATTGTTGAAAGTGAAACTGTAATTTCATTATCAAGGTTTGACAGGCTAATTGATTTAAAAGACATTTTTTTCGAAAAAATTTAGACTAGGTTCAAAAAATGTGCTGATTCCAAATATGTATAAAAATCAATGTCGCTAAGTCAATTAATCTGCCAACTGTCCATATATTATATAAACACTCGTCTTCTAATAATGACGTCAATTTCAAGGGATTATGAAATGCGTAAACATTAATCATAAAACTGCTATAAATGTCGAATCCAGAGATAATCAACTACATTTAAATTGTTTTAAAAACCAAAATAAATTAGATTAAAATGTTTCAGAGATTCACAGCTGATATATCGAAATTCTTCCGGTCGCTACACTGAGGCCACACGGTGGCAGTCACAAATAGCGGGCGACAAGCTGACTGTACTTTTCCGTACAAATCCTACGGATTTGGTGCACCTGTGCATCCGTGGCGTCATTTGGTGCGACAGTGGCCAATCAATCTCAATGGCTAACGATGGCCTTATTGTTCTAAAGCGGGTTACTGCGGCTGTGAGATTTTCGAGCTGCTGACTCTATCACCATGTCACAATAACAATACATATATGTTTATATGAATAGAAATATTAGAGTTATCCGGGTTTAGAGACAACGCTTGAAATAGGGATAGATTAGATAATAACTACAGAAATTAGGTAGTCGCTGCTCTATGTGATGATAAAAATACTATTGAAAATGAAATGGGTAAAAATACTTACTGCAACTTGATTTCAACTATATGTATGAAATTTATTTCTATTTGACAAATCCCACCGAATTAATCTGCCATATTAATTAAATTAATATCCATTAATAATAACTGCACAAGCCACTATTAAAATAATACACCACGTCAATTTATCTTATAAAATATGCGGCTTATAAATAGTCTTAACAATTTGAACTTTACATAAACTATGAAAAAATATATGACTCGTAACACTACGGCAAAACGTTTATTATAATATTCTCAGTACCCCTTATTTATATGCAGATAAGTTCAGATAACGTCCTATAACGATGAATTATAAACGGATGCGAGCCAATTCTGAGTACTTAATAATGTAGGAAGCAGTGTCAAGTGACTCCCTGGGTCTCGCTGAATTATTTAATGAGTTCATTCCACTAGTTTCGTTCATATTTTGAACATCTCGCGATTCCCAACTGCATTATGAGCACGGTGACATAGATTTCAAACGGTTGTTAATGTTTACTTGAATGTGCTTTTACCTTTTGAAAGTCAAAGTAGGAATGTGTCGTATGCTAAACTGAATGTAAAAAGATTAAATGGCCCAATTATATTATCTGTTTTTTTCTGAAAATAGATTTAGAAGTTTCATTATATATTACGACCATGCTATTATATTTATAAAGAGACTTTTTCCATTATGTATAATTGTAATATGAAATATCCTTTCATTTTGATTCGAACCAAAATCAAAACATGGAAAAGCGCTTTATCGATATAGGTGTTGATAAATGTATTCGGCCTCAACTATATTTGATGAACTGGTGTTATATGTCACGGTCTTTTATCACGTTCATTATCATTATATAGATACCTATTTACTGATTAAGGACAATATTTTTTTACTGTACCTTCACTGAAAAGATGTGGGAGATGGTACATTTTACTTAATAGTATTTGAGTTAGGATCGCCTAGAAACAAGGGATCGTAATATGAAGTGCTTAGCAGTTCAGTTGTTAGAAATAAATGTTTGTTATAAGGCAGCAGTGCTATAATAACATTAAATGATTAATAAGGACTGACGTAATAGGTTATTTTTTTACCACCACATGATAGAATAGTTTGGAAATGCTCTGTATATTCCCGCAAGCTAGAAAAACTATATCTTTAATTCGAGAAAACGTTCCAAGTTAATGAATCAAAAATATGAGCATAAATTGCTGCACGAAAGAATTTTCAGATTTCAATGTTTCAAATAATGAGTTCATAGAAATCGTTTAAATTTATTATCTGCATGCAGACGTTATCATCAAAACTATTTGCCCATTTTGATAAAGTATTGATGACGTTGTTTTTTTTATATCTGGGCCCTTATTCTGTATGATAGTGTAAACGCGTAACGCGGCCGTGTCATGTTATCTCCGAGAAATGTGCGTGGAATGGTATTCTGTAAGTCAAATTTCTATAGTCCTAAACATGACGCGTTGTGTTACGTGCTTGTTAAGCACTGTTAAAATAACGTGCGGGATAGAGAATAAGGCCCCTGGCTGTTATTTTGATCTATTATCGATTTTTCGAAAATGAAATCGAAAACAGCTAACGAAGGGTTATTTCTACGCAGTAAATTAATTTCAAAGTGTAATGATATCTAAAATTGTAGGTGTGTTTTTTTTTTACAATATAAAACTATTATTTTCTAACAGCAATAAGGGCGGTTACAATTTAGCGCCGCTGCAGTGGGACCACCGCCCTGCTGCCGCTTCAAGATGACTCCATATAAAAAAAAGCACGCAGGTCTCTAGTGCGGATGTCGGGTTGCGGCCGCGTAGCGCGCTTCCTCCGCGGGAAATATAGTGGCAACTTAAAGACGCCCTTACATCTTTTACTTTAGTGTCGTTTATTTTGTGGAAATTATAATGGATGTACAAAGCAGTGCGACTGTCGTTTTGAGGTCGTGCTGTCGCCACGCGGCTTTTAGCGACTAATTTGAAGGCGCCCTAATATGTCAACAATACAAACTAAAGCTAAACATTATTTATTGGTGTTAACAACTTTAGTTTATAAACGCAAAGCGATTTCTCTACTGCCTATATAACTTAATAGGAATACAATTTAGCAAGTTACGTAACAAATAAATTATGCGTTGTAACGCGAAGGGTCGTTTATACAGTTTAAATTCAGAGTTAGATCAGTTTTAATTCGGCTCCTTTCGTACCCTTTTCAGAGCGGCTTCGTCTGCGCTGTCAGTCCTTCGGTTTTGTAAGGCACCACGTAGATAATTGGACACTTAGAATTTTATTCGTTCTCTTTTTTTACCTTTGTATAAACCTTGGCCTCTAATTTAAAAGTATTTATAAATAACTTTATTTAGAAGAAGAAAACATTGCTTCATATTAAGTAACATAAATATGAAGACAATGTAATATAAAACTTCTATGATAAACTTCTTAATATTGTTTTAGTTCAAAAAGTTCGGGTAAGCGAAAAGTTCTGGATAATTTCAAAATCACGTTATGTTTAATACGGGATTGCGTCTGCTAATATTGGGTTTGGAGTTATTTGTGAAACAATATAGTCATTAAAGTACGGAATGTGATTTTTAATTTACGTTACACGAAATAAGACATTGTTCAACGGATGAATGGAAGAATGAAACATGGAAGCGCGCAATGAAGCGTGCCTGCCGTCGCTTTTATTACTACAACAAACAAATACTATAGCCGCGGCGTGGCTCGTTATGTCGGCATGTTTGCAGCATTGTTTACACATTCCATCGATACACGCTTAGATTCACGTATTAATATTCGCGGTTGCGCCCCGAGGCTACATTGTTAGGCAAAATTTTCAATACGTACGGTTTAATTCATGAAAATTCATGTTATGCCTTTAGCTAGAATTCATAAATTATTCGTTGTGAGAAATTAGCCTAATGTGACGCTTATGTTAATTCAGGTTCCATAATAACTGAGTTGGGTATACCTATTTATTTTGTTTTACTGCCAAGAGGCAATAAGTAAGAAAGTTCCGGCAAAATACAATTAAGTCTTTGTGTTTATATTTCATAATCGTTCATTCAAGTCTAGAAAATTGCTGACCCTAGTGCAGATAACATCGTCACCGAGCCGACGGGCACTTTAAGCTCGCCAGCCAAAATGCTAGTAATGACGATATAAAAATAATTTTGGTATAATTGAGTCTTAAAAGCATTCTACGTCTACAGAAAAGAGCCTACCTTGATTGATTACTTAAATTTCCCGAATAATACACTATAAGATCTTGATACCATCATCCCCTAATCGTAGCAATAAAATCTCGTAGGCCATGCTCATTTGAAAAGACATTGGCTTATCGCCTCCGAGTAGATATGTCGAAGCGACATTTGTAATCCAGATTGATAAGCGTCTTTCACTAATTGACTCGCTTTCACGTAACCTATTTATATTGCAAATTTGGCTCAGCTGTTACCTCAGATTCACGTCACGGCTCGATCGTTACGAAAACTCAGCCATTGATCTAATAAATAATGTTTTAACCGGTCGGAGCTAACTACGCTGGTTGAATAATGCGGGCCACTATTGTTTCATACCAATGATCGTACCCGGATAACTGACAATGCCAAGTAATCAGCGACTAAGATACGCTGCCGACCGAAAATTCGATACGGAATTGTGTTTTGAATTAGTTAAACAAGGTGAGATTGGAAACATTTGGAGAGGAAATTACAATGGTTTGGAGTTGTACATTAAATGTGTATTATTTATTTGAACTTTATATACGTAGATGTGTACAGGTGGACTTAATATCTGCGGCATTTTCTAACAGCCAAACCATTGGGTGATACTACAGATGAGACAATGAGGGTGTATGTATATAAAACATACATATCTACATCAATGTATCTACAATAAACTAATTCTATAGAATATATAATATAAAAATACAATAATTTTCAAAGCGTGAATTTGCGAAAAGTATCCAAACTTTAGATTTAAAAGTGAACCTGTTAGTGGATGTACTGATTTCTAGGGGAGGGTATTTCAAAGTAGTATAGATTTGACAGTGCTGGAGTGGATGAGGTCGGAATTATAAGAAGGATATTAGAGTAGCAGTTTATCGGCAGAACCCAGATTTCTCTCGCAGTTGGAATCCAAATATTGAAATTTAGTAATTAAGTAAGTAAGAAGAGTAGGGGAGGTGATAAAGGTAAAAAGTGGGGTAAGTGCGCCCAGATAGCTGCGCTGACGAATGGGTAACCAGTAACCACTTAAGCTGGGAGCGGCTAGATGAAACATGGTCATTCATGCGAAGATCAAAAGTGAATCGATTATCGAATGTAGTTATTTAGCATACGGCACAATTTATTAAATAAACCTGCATTCAGGTGCAAATAAGTACAAATTAAGGTCTGCACAAGCACCATCTTCACTTTACTGGGAAGAAAATACTTCAGACGATTCATTGCAGAGGTGTACAGAGAGATAACCGAACCATTATAATGAATACTAGTATTACATAACATAATTACTTTGTACCTTATTATTTGAAAGTATTGTTATATAAAATATCATTTTAATCTATACTGAATATGGTTTGCTGAATAAAGAACAATAAACATATAAAATAAAGTTTCCATAGTATACTTTGATCTTGTATGTTCACTTTTCATGCTATTAACCATGTCTATGTTGTATGTTAAGGGGCTCCTTTTTCCGCACTTAGCCTGTAGCAAGTCGGGCCGTTGTGCTTTTAACCACATAATATATATTTATATTCCACAACCCTATGATAAGTAAAGTTGCTAAGTTAGTGGATTTACCAGGAAAAGGTAGTTTTAGTGGCTGGTGGATTATCGTTAGGGGATAAGTTTATAACAATTATGATAACATGTAATTTCTGGCTTCATACTGACCTTCGCAGGGTCCTGCTGGTTGCCGGTGACGTACACGGAGGCTCGTCGTCCGAGGAGAGTTCGACTGACGATAGAGCTGCTGCGACGACCGGACATACGATCTTGCGGCACGGGTAACATTTTAATAATATTTATAATACACCGATTTTTAATATCATATATTTTTTTAATTTAATACACTTTCTTAATAACGGTCACTTATTATTTATAGAACAGCACTCCATGTTATCACTTATGAATTAATTAAATACTATAATTACCTAATATGTTTATTATTTATTTATAGGCACTATATTAACTGGTGTTATCATATTCCCTATAGTATAGTTAAACGTAATTTATTTACAGGAATGGTGTTCGGATCTGAAACAAAGAAAAAAATATGTAGCTTTTGTGTTTTGTTCGTTTAGTGTTAGTCTATAGTTTTCATGTGATGACGAGGGTCGTAATACGCGAACGCCTTTTTGCGTCCGCCACTCACATGCGAAAATGATATGGGTCCTTTTGAAACGGCTATAGATACATTGAGATATCTTGTTTGTGCTGCATAACGTTTTGTACACATTTCGTTCGAACATTTCTGGGAGCCTTATAATTTTTTCGCTCCATAACGCAAATACTTCGTGACGTAACTGGCATCGTAAACCAGCCAGTAAAACCGGGGTTTTAGGACGTGACAGTATATCGTGCGTGTATCGCGGTATTAGCGACCTTTAAATATCACCCGAACTCGGCTCGTCAGTTCAAGCACAAGCATTACTGTTCACGAGTCGATCAACATCAGTCACAGCGAGTTCAACCGCCGGTTTGAAAACTTTGATAGAATGCGAAGATCGTTTGCTTTTAAGAAGCGCTTGAAGATATTATCTTTGCAAAATCGAAGAAAAAAAATTAAAGATTTTATTTTATAAAGATTCAGGAACATTAATTCGGATGTAATGATTGGTCAGAAATGTGAATAATACGCAAATTTTCCCTAGACATTATAAAACAATATATTCAAACTCATATTATGAGTAGGGTCTAAATAACCTTCAAATAAGTAGGTACAATTTTCCAATAAAACCAATATAACAGCATATAAAAGCAATATCCATTTATTTATCAAGTAGTAAAGTTTCGAGATTGACTATTTAAGAAGGTTCTAAACTTGTGTGTTAAGGCCTGGGATAGCCGAGAACGAAGTTACCCCGAGCCGAGTCGTGTTTGTGCTTACTCTGCGCCTTAATTGTTAAAACCCCTGTCTTATTCAACAGCATGCACAGCGTGCAGGTGAATGACTTGAATTAAACAACTGCTATTAACTCGTTCTATAAACTACGGAGCGTCGGCCATGTTGAATTTATTTTATAGTTTCTATTGTGAGGTAATTGACATTTGCCTGGTATGAGAACGTTAACTGAAATAAATAATGCATGAATTATCTTTTGCATGCACTCTTCTGCACTTCACGTTTTCATTAACTTAACTCTACCTTTTAATATTTATTTGAAATTTATGATCGCGTATATTCAGGACAATCAGTTGTGAATCTTTGAATGTCTATGAAGCGAATATATTACGTTTTAAACCTTTAAAACAGTCCTTTAATTATCATTTATTTTTAATTATCAGTTTTCTAACAAGTGATTTATCAAGTGATAAAGTAATTTGTTTTTGTACACCTATCATTTCTATAGTTTTCTGGTCGCCAATTAGACAAATATACACCGTATTATAAACGCGTGTTATTATGCTTTACTTTACTATTCGTTTTAGAAACTTCACATTCGGCTTAATATGAAAGTACGTAAGAAAGCCAGTTCTGTTAAATCCGCTTTGTAATTCGTCGTGGACTTTTTACGCACACTCTGCTTTTAGCATGACAATATTTCTCTCTCAGTGTAAAATCCCGGAATGTAACGTAAATGCGTTTGAAAGCCCGAACAACTCATTTTGTACAGTTCCTGGGAACAAGCGAATGGGTTTCAACTAACTCGGCCCCTACGCACGCCATTAGATGGTTCCCACGCTACGGATTAGTTGGAATCCTTTATGATACCGCAATATTCGGTATACGCTATTTTCCCCGTCCCGCATCAAGCGACGAAATTATAATGATATAAAAATGTGTGGATTTTGTGGCGTGCCGTAACCGAAATGTCCGTTGCAAATATTATTGAGGCCACTGAGCTTATTTTAATCCGGTATCTAGCCAGTTGACTGCGTTTGTTTTTAACATATTATTTATCTGATTGAAGTATAATTATCTATAACGAATTAATTTCTATTTAAATTAAAGAAATTAGGCTTAATTTTTGTGCGATTTTTATTAAGGCAATTGCCTAACTTGTGACAAATATTTATGGACGTAAATAAAATTTATGTAGTTTTTTAAAGCAACATAATGTCTTTTGCTATTACTAGCATACATTTCTATTAAAGCTTTTAACTACAACATTAAATTAAGCGTGAAGTTAAGCACACCGAACTGCTGCATACGAGTAACATAACTTCGAGTTACAGAGAAATTTGGTTTAACCCGAGTGTGATATCATTGAATTTGAAATCATGTATTAAATTTGCATTATTGAATCTGCAATAACGGTGTTACCACTTACCATTTACGCTCGCACCAAAATAGGAGTAGTATTAGGCAAGTTATACATATGTAAATTGCATGCGTCCATGTATCTACATAAATCTTGCGCGTATCTCATGATACCCGAATTTGATGAATGGTAAAACGTATTCCACGAACAGCCGTTCAGTTTGTTCTTTATACATTATTTATGCGCTTGATTTTATACAGAATAATCTAAAAATAAAAATCGTAACAAAAGTCTTGGTAATGTTATTCAAAAATGTGTTACGGTTCTAATATCCTTAATGCGCTATTTGCAAATAATGTCTTACTTTATACAACAATACGTACTTTATATTTTTTGTTGAGGCGAGGGCCTTTATTTTTCCATTCCCGTTAAAGCGTATTATTGGGCCAATTTTTCACGAGGGTGTCCAATTCGCACTCTGTTTAATCTCGGCCTATCACAACGCGTTCTTGTTTCGGTGCATGTGCAATAACAGTTTTAGGCAATAGATTGTCTGAGAGGCGGCAAACATGGCCCGCCTTATCCAACTCGGCTGGTTGTTGTGTGAAATCGACGATGTGTTTGGTTCGCAATTCAATATTTCTTACAGGATTTATCAGTTTAACTACGGGAATTCTGGATGCCGTATCACATTGATATACTCCAGTGTCGACATGTGTGGTAGTAAATGTTATATATAGCACCTGTCTTATACCTTATACGAGTAGAAAGCAAAGGCCTTGATAATTTTTTGCTAATAGTATAACCTAATTTCGGAATCTACATTATTACAGAGCCAACATTTACTAATGAGCCCACATTATTGTATGAGATTACTATTGCGTAAAATGATCCGAAATACGCTCACAAACTTTTAAAAGGAAAGAAAGTGTAGCGATGCCTGCTCAGTCTTTAGCAATTTCATCCACTGGATAAAATTCGAGAATACTTTACGTGATTTGATCTATTTGTATGCCGTGAAAATAACAGCTATTTATATATTTTGTCTGGAGAAATATTTTTAAAAATTCAATAACCATTGTAAGTTCTAAGTGATACTTTAAAAATGATGAGACTTTCGTAGATATTATCAATAAGTTTTAGTTTTTAAAGTAATAACATTTCTCAGCGTGTTTGAAGTTCGCCCAGCGTTTTTCTCAAGAATAAACAAAATTTCGAATGCCAGCGGCAGTGGCACCGTCGCTCGTTAACCTCGCTCTGAACTGTCGTGAATTAAACACGCGCAAATACATGGCGAGTATTTAAACACGATGCACTGAGAGTCTGAACTCGACAGTATGCGAATTTGTAACATTGAAAATGTGATAGCTATTTTTTATTGCCTTAAATGACGAGATGAGCTTGCCGTTTGCCTGATGGTAAGTGTTATTACCGCCCATAAACAGTAGAAACACCATCTAACACCTTGAATTACAGAGTATTGTTTGGTATTCCACTGGCCATTCGCTGAGACATGAGATGTTAAGTCTCATTATGTCCAGTAGTTAGTTTACAATCATCTTAACATTAGACCATGTCCTTTATAAGTTTTTAGTGAAGGAGTAATCAGAACATTAAGCATTGGTATCTTTCAAGTGGGTATACTAAAGAAATGTCATGAATTAAACACGCTGAAATATATGGTGAGTGTTTACAACACTTCACCGGGTTTCAACTTTAGGCAAGCTATATAGACACTAAAATCGCTGGCGTTCATTTGGTGACGTATACTTTCAATAGAAGGTGGCAATAGCTAAATCGTTGATATGATAAACTAAATTTGTCCTAGTTGAGGTGCCCCGTATCAGTATTATCTCTAAAGTGGACAAATTATTCCTTAATATATTTGCTATCTAATAATTTTAACTAAGGTAACGGAATCCTTAAAGGCCCACTTATTATAAAATATAACGAAAAACCTTAAATTAAATTACAAAATATTTCTACATATAATAAAATTTAATAATAAAAGAACTAACAAAAATTACAGTATGTTTTGCATTACAACACAAAAAAAATCCTAAAATATATACGGTAAGCCTTGTTATTTACCAAAATTTCTTCGGTCACACTACCTTACAATTATTATAAAGGAAACTTTTTGAATTTAGTTGAAACAACTTACAGGTCATTGTTTCTCAACACAGGACATAAGATGTGAGGCGCAGTTTTAAAAAAATATATTCTTTCAATTTACATACTTAAACGTTACCGTTCGTAGTCTTTGTAAATATTCCCTCGTAAAAAATGGTATTCCATTTTAATAAAAATGTAAAAGCAGAAATACACAGTATTTAAATTTTTGTTAAAGAGGTAAAATTCTTTTCATGACCAGGTTAACAGGTCAGTACCATTAACGCATTTCGTAAATACCATCCGCCGTCTTTACCATTACTTAATAAATATAAAATGACTTGCAGCGTGATACTTGAATTACAAAATAAATGATATGATATTTTCTGAATCCTAATTTTAAGTTAGCTAACGGCCGGCCGTGATTGGTTGTCAAGTACATGTTATGGGCACGGGAGCCTGACAAATGAAGACCGACGTGATGATAATAAAATATCTTTATTTTTAACATCGAAGGAAATATAATTGCGATTAGGCTTTGTTTAATATTCAATCTGGATATAATTTTGTTCCTTGTGTTTTGTTGACGGAATTTGCAAGCTATTACTCCTGATTTAGATAATTGCCGAATACAGACGAGGAGTCACGAACATGAATGTGTCAACAGTTTATTCGTTACTCCTAATATATAGTCATAAATATTCGTGCGCGAATTGTTCGCCAAGTTTTTTACCACTAGTCTTAATGAAGCATTAAGATTTTGAGGATCTTTGATGCACAATCTCTACATTAAAGGCCGATCACGCATTTCTATATTATCGTGGACGTTTATAGGCGACGGCTATCACTTAACATCAGTAGCACGTATTTTTGCGTTATACCTTAAGTTTAGATAAATTTAAATAAATTTTTGTAATAAAATATGACAGCATAGTTACATTAGTGTATCTATGGATTTTCTGTAAGGGGCGAGCTGGCAGAAACAAAAAAAAAAAAACCGAATTCAACGAATGACTTATATCACGCGTGGCGCCTGTAAGCGCAGGGCTTGTTCTAGGATCATCAAAGACGTTTCTAAAACGAGCATCCCCCATCCTTATCCCCATAGCTATGCCCATGAGTGTGAATATTATGTGGGGGTAAACTTTGTATCGTGTAGCCATAAAACAATCTGTACCATAATGTTTGGGAATCTGCAGGAAGATATTATTTTTTGATGTATAGTATCGTATAACAACTGTAGAGAAATAATGCGGTAGACTTACTCGATACCAATACTTACTTGGTACACTTCTTTATTATTCGCGCTAGGGTACAGGAGATCCACTTGCTCGTTAGTAACTCTAGTCCATAAATATTTTTTTTACCGAAAAAGGTTTTTAATAACATAAGTATTCTTTTATTAAGTAGCTTCAATCCTACATAATGGGATTATAATACGAAAAAAAATTTCATCATATTAAAAAGTTATATATAAACTATACTGAATTTTTCGTTGCAAAAGAAAACATTCGAATTGCCTTGTACTCGATATGGCGATAGACTAGTTTCGTATGAGGCTCTCAAAAGTTAAACAAAGTGTATGTGCACTAGTTGTGCTTCTGTCTAACCCTCCGGCGATAAAGCGTGGGCCGTGTAATAAATCACTTATAAATCTTACGATTAAATATGTAGTTCAATGTCTTTGAACAAAATTACACAGGAACAAATTAGCCTAAAGACAACGACAATATAATCAGATATCGAATCTAAATTCCGGTCTTAATAAGATCGGAGTAGTAAGCAGGGGATATCGTCATAACAACAAAGTTTGAGAAGCTCTCTCATTGCCACTATTATTCTTGAATGTGAGCTCCTTAGCATATTTAACCTATTATGAGGTTAATGGGTAATGGCGGCACAGCGTCGCTCTCGCGCGTAGCGCAACTCGATTCGGCCTTTAATTTTCCGCCTGTTCTCAGTTAACGAGACGAAGCACCATCACTCATACACCGGCTTTTCATATAAAACTGCTTTTATAGATAAATTTCAGCTAAATGGCGAATGGTTTATGGGCGTCCATAAAATAGCGTTTATACGTTATACATCCGTAGTACGTACTGATTTTTAAGAGGTGTAAAAATGCGCCTCGCCATTAGTGTCCTGCGACCGTTTTAAATCTTATAGTAAATGATCAGGAAACCCATTATTTTTATGAAAAAAAAAGTCAGTTGCAAATTAGAAAACATTGCTGCTTATTTAGGTATTTCCTAAACAAAATTTACCTACCTATAAGAATTTACCATTGGTGTTTAATTGTTGAATTGCAAAGTTGTACGCCTGCGTTGTTTCGAAGAAATTCTTATTCACAGTTAATCCATTGAATACTGTATGTAACTCGGCCCTAGAACTTTCTTATGCCGACATTAGTAGATTAACGCGTCTCGAAAACTTTAGCTTTGATTAAAACCACGAGACATAGCGACGTGAATTATTAACAGCCTCATTCATTTGCTGCGTGAGGAAAAATATTCAATTTAATTACTTAGAATACAAATTTATTCCTGCAAGAATCGCTATATGGAATATAAATACGTCATCATGGATTTGAGTAATTAATTACAGGACGTTCTAATAGAAGGAGGCCTTTACAATATTCTTCGGAGCCTCGAGCTTTCACTGTCTTTAGTATCATGGATTATATAATCAATAATAATTAACCATAAAAAAATCTTTATTTATTTTTAATGAACTAGAGATGTATTATGCATATTTTACTTTTATTTTATCGCATAATTAATGTAACACACTGGTAGCACGTGATACCGGCCGTAATTTTAAAGTGTCGTATAATTAAATTCCCATTTTACTATAACGGAAAGTGCTTCAGTTGACTTACTTACTCGGTTAGTAGGTAATGTTTTCTAAATTATTACTTTAATGATGTACCAGTAATGGCCTTTTTTATTAATATTCTTACCTGAATAATTGATCTCTTTATTTTTATCCTATTAATATAGTGTTTTACATTTGCCATGTTTGGATAAATGTTCGTATATATTCATTAACCCATATTTATACACTTCCCGGTGTTAGGAAAACTTATGAAGTTCAACTTCTGTAAAACATTATAAGAGGACCATAAGCTCCCCACGAGATGGACCGACGACCTGGTGAGGGTCGCCGGAGTCCGATGGATGAGAGCGGCCCAGAACCGGTCCCTGTGGCGCTCAATGGAGGAGGCCTATGTCCAGCAGTGGACGATTCCCGCCTGAAATGATGATTATGAAGTTTAACTTCTGTAAAAATGTATAATAGTTTTACTACCGGCCAGCCGTCTAACATCTATCAGTTTAAAAAAAATGCCACATATCTCTACTCCAGAAAACATATATAACTGAGTCCTAGTTGTAAAACTAATACGGTTCCAGCATTGAAATTTGCTTTCAATTAAATATAAATGAGATCTGTTAAATGCTTCAGTTTTAGTATTTCGATTAAATTTCTTCTGAATATTTGAATAATCATTATTTTTAGTAACCCAAGCCAATCTCCACCTGTCAAGTTCTCATACTCGATATTCCATCCGAATTTATTATCAATGATGGCGGAATCGCGATTTAGATTTCATTTTCCCATTTCCACTTTGTTTGCTAACCGTAATCCTAACATTTATCCATCAAATGGATATTTGTAAAACGTTTGAGACACAAGTGTTAATTCCACATTATGGAGTTACCATAGCTTTAAATTATAAATTGCGATAACTAGGTGACAAGTGTCACTCCTGTGGAAAGCACTAGTGATGTCTTCCTTACCGATATGATGTGTTACAAGTAGGCGACGCTATCTCCTCCGACGAAATCGTGTACTATAACGCGGCATTATCTCTATACAAATGGGTAATGCCGCGGGGTAATGGCTATTCAAATGTCAGGTTAAGCATATTCTGAATCTGTTATCAATCGGAAATAAGCCCTGTCCTGCTAATAATGGATTCTGGCTGTTTATCGACACTTCGCGTAAAATCAATACCGTATTAGATTTTGTTCACAGTGCTAATGCGATCTGCGATGATAATACTTGGCTTGGAATATTTTTCCATTTTTATGAAAAGTGTCATTGATAACCTTTTTGGAAGGTTTTTGATATTAAACGTTGAGGCTAATTAAATTATAAGTTTAAATAGATTTATTAATAGAATTTTGTTGAATAGAAATTTTACTAATGTTATAAATTTGACGGTTTGTTAAGATGTTTTAATGTTTAGATGTATGTTAAATGTAAACGCAATAACTGCTCAACGAATTGGGTGAACGTTTTTTGCATTGTCTATTCTCTAAATTAATTTATGAATCTAAATGAATATTATACCGAGAAAGGTTTTTCACGAGCGGAGATGCGACCAACACCTATTTAACAATATATCGCTTCTCCTTAAACTAAATTGATATTATTTGCAGTTGGGAACATTTTTTTAAACCAAGTTCTGCATTGTGTTGTTATTTCACACACAGCTTGCCGATAGCATTAAAAATAGTTACTAACATCAAAGTATTCACAATCTCTGAAGCGTATTAATTAAACAAAAAATAAAGGGAAAGCCATCTAAACACTGTTACATAATACGTTCCCTTAGCTTTAGCTGGCGACTTCACCCGAGATGGTTGGTTGATGGATGGTTTGTGAAATTAAAAACGAGATAGTAACGTGAAATGGTAAATAAATTAGGAATTTACTGAAGGTAGATTTCTCATATGTGAGAGTCCCCTGAATAGATGCTACCGCAATGACAATTACTGCCGCCAAACAGCATTGTGAAGTCACTGTTGTGTTTCGGTTAGAAGAACATTGTAGCCAGTGTATCTACTGGACATAATAAGACATAAAATCTCATGTCTCAGGATGGCGAGCGCAGTGTAATACCAAACAATACTTTGTAATTCAAGGTGTTGGATGGTGTTTCTGCTGTTGGCCGGTCGTATTGCTTACAATCAGACGAACGGAAAGCTAGTCTCGTCATTCAAAGCATTAGAAAAATAGGAATTTAAGCTCCGAAACAGCTTAAATGTTTGCCGCTATCACGGTGCACCAGAAGGCAAATCTTGTTGTTTCGTGATGACTTAATATGTAAAGTCTCAGGGGGAAGAGCGCAGTGCAATGCCTTCGTAATTCAAAGTTTGATTAGTGTTGTTATTATTAATAGGTGGCCGAGACAATAACCGCAGGACGATTGGCATCCCGCCTCGTTCAATTGTATAAAATAACGGCACATTTTCACATTTTAACGGAGTCCTGGGTTTAGTGATATGTGATGGAGTTAGTGTCTCAGGGCTCGACAATAAATACAGTTTCACTCGAAGTTTTTTATGCTTGCTCACTCCACTTCACGATAGAGCCAAGCCACAACACGTTCGTCATGTATCTGACTTATCCATATAGCAACATAATTTGTCTTAAGTAAGGTTACTAGTCATGACGTTTTGAATAGTTATGCACCTAAAGATTAGGCGACGGATATAGGTACGTTTAAACGATTCCAACAATTAACAATGGTTCTCTAATTTTTTCCAGTGATAAAGTCATGCTCCATTAACTTTTGCTTGTTAGTTAGGCGCACCAACAAACCTCCTTTGTATTTATATTATTGAAGATTAGAATACATTTATTAGCTAATCTTATTATACTTAGGGCGTCTTCAAAATAGCCTCCAGCGCGGGAGTAACCCAGCGGTCGTGCGACATGGTGATTCCATATAAAGATGACACGCGCGACCGTCGTGATGCGGTCGACCTGCAGCCGCGCGGCACTTAACAGTAAATTGAAGTCACTCTTAGTTCTTTAACTATAGAGTCCTTTGTGTTGTGGCAATTCTTATGGATCTCTCTCTTATGGATTGAAGGCGCCTTAAATTTTACTACCCTATACATTTAAAGCTTTATTCAAAACTGTTTTTGTAACTCTAATCTTAAAGAGTAATTAAACAAATATTACGCAAATGTCAGGGGTGCAATCAATGCCCATTAAGTAATACTAGGTCACGATCAAACCGCTGCGAAAGCATTGACTTTGACATTTATCCATGTGTCATTATGAAGTCCTATTACGTGTCTTGTTTGCACGTCGCGGGGTTTTTGGACGAAATTACTCTACGTGATGCGATGGTTCAACGTATATCGCTTGATTTGTTAGCTATCACACCCGACGTAAAATTACCTATGAGTGCCATGGGTTCTTATACTTATTATTAGCGACCCGCCGCGGCATCGCATTTTATATCAGTCGTATAAAACATCAGTTATTTATACACATAAACCTTTCTCTCGAATCACTTCGACATTGGTGATAATTTTATGAAAAATCGTACGGTAGTTTTTTAATTTATCGCGTTCAGACAGACAGCTGCCGGCGGATTTTGTTAATAATATGTTAGGATTAGAAGATTTATTGACCGTCATCACATATCCAAACGATGCAGTCACTAAGTCAGCATTTGTGTAGAATATAAATGGGACGGCTAGATTTCGTATCGTAGTACTTTATCATAAAACAACGACTCGAAACAACTATTGACTGTTGCGCTACGTCAGTAAGATTCTTGGAAGCGCAACAAACTTCCGTCAAAGACGGCAATGCACTTAAGATTCCTCTGGCAGAGAGGGTTCTTGGCCGGCGATGAACACTCGCCCACGAGTAACCCACTTGCTTATTCGCCTTTTCTACAAAAACCGCTGGTTTATGAGATTAAATATACTTGCATAACTTCATCTAATCTTTTTATTGTATTTCGTAATCATTAACTCGTCCGGAAATACCATCCGATTGCAAAGCGCACAAAGTTAAAGAACATAAAAAATACATTCAATTTGGCCTTTTAAAAGTTTGGCAACATAAACAACAATATCTCAATTTGTTTTCCAGTTTTCCAATACTTTGTGAAGGGTCGCGGGAAGCGGCGGCGAGGTCATTAGAGATTTATGTCAATCCGGCATAAGATGAGTTTATAACTTGCCGGACTTTCAGCACTCAGCAGTTTGAAATTAAAAGGAATTTATAACAATACCATTAACAGCACACTCACCGCTTACACTCGGTTTCAATTAATGTGTACTTAGCTGCACTAATTTTATAATTAGCAAGCCTCTGCCATTATAGGACCTAATATGAACATTCAGAATTATTAAAAAATATTAGGCAATATTTTGAATAGCTGAAAGGGTTTAAATGACATCATAAATAAAACCTAATAGCTACAGTACTATGGTAATGTATACTACACTACCTAATTACATGTCACTATATTACACTACTAAAAATATTATACAGTTCATATTGGGTAATATGCTGCGGTTTTCCTGGATCTGCAAGCCTCACTGCGCACCATTAAGCCTCTTAGTGTCTCGGCACTATTTATCATTTACTCGTGAACACGGATGCGCCGCGTTTATATTTATTACAAGACAAACAGACCGTTTTGTCACCACACTTTTGTTCTCAACGATATCATTGTTCAACCATCAAATAGGTAAAACAATAAAGGAAAAAAAATTGTCAGTTTTCAAAATTGTAGATACCTATTTTCTCCTTTATCTAGTGTTTACTGGAAATAAAAGCCATTGTTTTATCGTTGCTGGACAAAGTTAGAACTGTACAGTGGATTTAAGAGTATGAGTATGCATTTGAATTTCAATAGGTACAGTCAAGAAACGACGACGTCGAGCAAGCTGGCGTCTCGAGATAGCGTCTAATCGGTTCGAGACGGTATTCTGATTTACGAACTAACTGTTTATACGCCGATTGGTTCCGAATGGCGAATTATGGACACAACTTTGAAAGACATTTTACCCTTGTGATGATCATCCAAGCTTAGCAGGCTGGAATTACATACCCTTTTTATAACTAAATTAAATTTTATTGTATATATTTCGAATATCTACTCGCCATACGATTGAAATTAATGCAACGTCACGGATACGGAATAAAAATAAGTGGTTTATATCGTATTTCATCCATAAAACGCTCGTAAATATACTTTAAATCGGAGATGTGGAATATTTTAAATAATACATACCTTTCATTATTTAATAAATATAATATTTACGAAAAAAAATGTCGCGCGTAACATAATATTTTCTATTAGAACATTTTATAATCCTAACTTTTATCTTGGCATTTAGTAAACATTAATAAAGCTAATACTAAAATTAACTCATATAATAACTCATAAAACATTTCACGGCGTATTGATGTTCTGACGCCGTCAGAGGATCTATTCAATTTTCACACCACATAAAGATTCAATCATGAATTTAGTCCTGAGATATCAGGTGCTCGGATATTTTGATATCGGCGACATTCAATTCTGTTCACGCATTACCGCTCGAACTGCCACGGTAACCTATTACATACGAGTAACTCGATGATATTATAGAGAATATTATATTAATAGCGATATTTGCGTATTCAGAGATATCTGTTTTAAACATAGGGTTTTTTCAAATGGTTTAAATATTATTTGTAGCATTTTCACGGCAATAGGAAAATAATGGTAACTTGTATATAAAATCATATTTAATGTGCACGTAATATTAGAACAGCTCATATAATTATATAAATTTTATTTCAGTAATTATATAATCGGTTATTTGATTCTTACTTTTTATATACATTTTCAAATGACTGCCTCGGTGGCATAGATGTATCAAGACACGAGTGCAGTGATGAAATCTCGGGTTTGCTCTCTGGGCAGGACAAAGTCATATTGGGTTTTTATTCAGTATCAGTCCGGAGTCTTGAATTAGTGCCTGATACGGCGGTAGGCTCGCCCCTATCATATTTTGGGACGGAATACACACGATAGGAAGGTAAGTATACAAGTTGCAGCTCCGCCTACTCCTTCGGGGATAAAAAGCGTGAGTGTGTTCGTGTTACAAATGTAAAATGTGGAATATATTAGTGTACTTTTCGAACCTAGATACCGCATCTCTAAATAAGAGTAATAAAATCACAGTAGATAAAATATTTACTGTGACCGCTATAAAGTTTCACGATGGAGATTTAAACCATAACGGCAGTAAAATTAAGTGAATTTATAATTACTTCATACATATAACTTGAAATATATTAGCACGCAATGTAATTAGTCATAATTAATCCTAAATATACACAGGCAACAGCACATTAAGTAACACTTAGTCGACTACTGCGATGGGCTAAATTAGGTTTGAATTCAGAAAAGGCACTACCCACGGTATATAGTAGGTTCACGCATCATATTCGGAATGCTAGGCAGAATTGCAACCAGTTGGCATACGGTTCGCCGAGTTTATTTCCGATTTATGACGTGATAGGGTGCAAGCCTATCGCCGTATTGGACACAGATTTCATGCCCAGATGCACTGGTAGTATTCGAATTCATAAAACATGCGTTTTATTTGTCAAGTCTGAGGGTCACTCAAGATCTACCCAGGATCACGGTTTCGGCTCATCAATTACTATTGCAGAGGATAACATCTTAATGTCTAAAATTCAACTCCTAGTTTGTTTTATTTTTTTCATTGTTAAGGATAGGCAATTACCCTCTATTATTAAGTTCTGATGTAATCCGGGCCATCAAGTTTCTTTTTCATACAAGTTTTACGATATTGAGCTATTTCATATATTTGTTTTTGAAGTCGAATGTTCCAACCAAAGTGCAAGCTGACCTCGTGCACACTTGACTGATGACCTGAAGGAGGTTGCAAGAAGGCTACGGCTAGGACGCCACTGGTCCGTCAAGGTTAGTGAATTCTAGGAAAATATTGTTATACCTGCACTCTTAGGATGAGTTTTTAATTTTATTAACGCAAAACAGCATGTGGTAAGTGAATTCGCTTTTTACCACGTACTTGTGCAATTTCAAGCGAATCAACCAAAAACTTGATACCTATGGCTTCCACTAATTACAAATAGTCTCATCGCTCATTGACTAGGACCCAATCCGTCTTCTGTAGTAATAGGAGAGGCTTTGCTTTCTCTTGAATCCGACAACAGAAATAATTTATTTGGCGATCGACCATCTCTTTACAGTCAATATTATAGTTCATAACTATTGATTATAATTGTTTAATATACAAAATACAAGGGTATATAATATGTTTATATATATTTACTCTACTTAATTCTACACAAACACGCGTGGTTGCTTGTCTACACTGATATAAAGACGATTTCAGGCTATACTATATTACGATATAATAATCTATTGATCGGTATTACCAATGCGAAAGTGTGTTTCTTGGTTTGTCATTTCATGCAACGGAAAAACGCGACAGTTTGCCATATTTTTTTACATTAAAGTACTTTATGGGTCGAATGTTAAGCTATGTTGTTGCCCAAAATATTCATTTTCTGATGATCTTTTATTCCTGGGAAATACTGTTACGTGAAATCGTAACCGTAAGACATTAATAATATAGAAACAACGACAAATTAGAAAATATGCCGACTATTTTGGTAAATTTAATGCAATTATTTGCAAGTCATGCTCGTCATCCTCGAACAATTTGATAAAAAGGTCTTTAATTTAGCACGTAGGTGTATAATATTTTTACTTCATTTTGATTTTAGTTATAAATACATCAAGACGTAAACAAATAATATTAAATAATAAAATATATTACTTTTCGTAAACTATAGTAACCGATATTGTGTTAGGTATTATTTATGAAGTATAGTCTGTGACCACCTTTACACTATCGCTAAGAGATGACTTGATAAAGGTTCGAGCGAGCTGTTTGATGAAGGCACAAAGCCGCAGCTTGTGAAATGTGTTGGATTAAAAATACGGTTATATTCGCATTGTTATGTTAGAAATTCGGTAATTGTATTCATTCTTAGAACCAAAACGTGTTCATAAATTAATATTTTAACATAATTAATGAATATGCATGTAACAGATGGCGAAAATAATGTTTTTTAATGCAATACTTTCGTTAAGCGTAAGCTCACGCCCTTCTTTCCAAAGGGTAGACAAGGGTGTAGCCAGTGTACATACAATTTACTTTACAATTAGTATTAACTTGAGCTAAGAAATTCAAGATGACACGAATTCCGAATCTTATTAAAATTCGTGATATAATTACGCTGCCACTAAACCAATCAAACCCTTATTAAATTCATGATAAATGATGGAATGATTCATCTTAATATCTTTTAACGAATTATAATAAATATACTGTTAAATGTTTTTCGTTAACATAAACATTGCGTGTGGAAAACCAAAAAAAAAGTCCTAAGTAGGTTCTTAGTTTGACCTAACCCTCTGCAGGCATTAGCTGAGCTTTAATGTAAAATTATTTGCTTCAATGAAAGCGTAAATGGAACATGTTAATGTTAAAAAAATGCAAATGGATAAGCTTTTAATATTTTTCTTATCGAAAACACTGTATAGCATCAGAATGTTTCCAAACATGTGAAAGTAAAAAAAAGAAGAAAAAATTATTGAAATTATAAAAATAAATCCTTAAATTATTTTCCATCTACCTACTGACCTACTCATGAGTTGTGTTAATAGAATAATAAAAAAAATGTAGTATTGCCTATTATATAATAGCAAGATGTATTGCCTTTTTAATATTGTGCTACACAATCAGATTTTTGTCAGGAACAAGATATATTTCGTGTTATAGTTAATTTAGTGTTTCCTTCCGCCAGACGGGACTCACGCGGTGTCGGCGTGTTGACCTCGCGCCTTTTCACGAGGGTTTTCACTTATCTCTACATCTACATGTGTGCACCAATTAATTAATATTGACCTAAAATTATTACTTAATTAAAAATATTAAAATATGTTTTAGTGTTTAAAATTAAAAGTAAAGTATACTTGCCTTCAGAAGTCACTGGGAGTCATTAAGAATGTGTTAGCAATTGATCACGTTAAAGGAATCATTAATGATGAGATGTCGACAGTGAGAAGTTAAGAACACATTGGGGGCGCGAATGCCGGCGGCGTCGGCGGCCGACTCTTTCGAACCGCGCTCGTTGACTGGCGGCTACGAGCGCGGCTACGAGCTACGCGCTACGTTCACATAAACGGTTACATACTATCAACATTATATTATGTTAAATACTGGCGTTGCTCCATTCAGAATGAACTATAGAACTGTAAGCTCCGCCGGCGTGAATCCCGCGAACATTCATGTTTTACAAATACTCCGGCGTCAAAGGTACCTTTTACCTATTCCGTAAGGAATTTAACGCTCCAACTATTTATTGGATTTCAAAATATTTTCATTACTTGTTTATTGAAATTGGATTGGTACCTAAAGGGATCAGTTTTGGAAAACAAATGGAAAAGTACCCGAGAAAGGGAGACAGAAACGTTCAATCAAGTTATTTCTACTTATGCGGTGCGGGTGAAAGAAAAGGTTTAGTTTTATAAGACTAACTTCCTTTCACAATGGCTCCGACTAACTTTATTGTTCTACAAACAGCAAGAAAGTGGGCACGAGAGGAAATACAGACCGGGAATCAACATCTAGTCCGCTTAGAAGTTGATGTTGGTGTTTAATAAGCGGCTGTTAGGTATTTGCATTTATAAAATAAGGTATTTATGTTTACGTAAGTGCCTAAAATATAAATCATAATCACATTTCTGTTTTTAGAAGGGTATGTAACAGTAAGTCAATTTCACAATATGTAAGGTTTTATTGTTCTTCCAATTATAAATAACGGATTAATATTACTCAGGTCTTAAAATAATTATATAACTCGCATTTTGGATAAAAGTAAATTAAATTACTCAAAGAAAATAATTATTTCTTATGTTTACGCGAAAGCTAGACATTAAAATTAAATTATTTTTCGGAATTTATCGCGGTTTTTATATTTTCATTTTCTCCCGACGTTTCGAAGACTTTGCAGCTTTCGGGGTGGACTAAGCTGTTGCTTATTTGCACAGTTAAAGTTACAATATCTACCTATATTTTACAATTATACAATTTTTTAAATTGAAAAAAACTGTTGGTGGTTCGAAAAAAGGGCAAAATTTAATACACTCAACTAAAATTTCCAGAAGTCCTATAGTACAATTCCAAAATTTGTGCTCTAGAATCTAAACATGCGCTCAGTGAGCAAGACAATATAACCTATCACTTTCACAAGACAATATCAATTGTACGAGAGCCATTAGTCGCTACCGAGCTTTGATACCAAAGAGAATAACCACTACTTTACAGTCTGATACGTCAGTTTCAATAGCGCCTTTGACTCAAACACTGCCGATACTATTCTAGTGCGTCGAATTCATTGAGTGAAAATATTTTTTCAGTATCAAATAGTTTAGGAACAATGTGGGTTTACTGTTTCATGATTAATATCAAGGTTACATAAATACGTAAATGAGTTGACTTATGTAATTTACCTCATCATTCCTAAACTTGATGTTTTTTGTTCCATGTCTTATATAAAAAAAAATCCAAGAATATTCACTCAAAAAAAAAACAGAAAAAACCATAATCGCATCCCATTTAAAGTTCCTAAAAATATCCTTCATATTCTGTATGTCTTTTATAAACTATTTGATTACTAAAGGTTAGGGATATTATCCGCCCGTGAACACTAACTATACCACAGGATCGTTGCGCCGGTGGTGACGTTTGAGGCAAGGAAATGTGGAGTCGCGGACGATTAAGTCCATCTACATACTGATCTTGTCATACTATCTTACTAATATTATAAATGCGAAATTTTTTGAAATGTTTGGATTTATGTTAGACGTAACCGCAGAAAGAGCTGAACGGATTTCGATGAAATTAATCACTTGGGAAGACTATTTCCTGGATTAACACATAAGTTACATTTTATCTCGGGAATTTGCTCACATGTGAAAAAATGGAAATTTTCTAAAACAATTTTTTAAATAGATTACAGGTAGCCTTATGAATCGCTACAATGTTTTAAGCACTTTTGAAGCAGGAATGGCTTTCCACGAGGGCGAACGCGCGAGCAATGCCTTGTATTTTTATAAAGTGAAAAAATATATTTCATTGTGTTTTACATAGCCATCAGTGGCGACGGATTGATTATTGATTGATTGATTGATTGATAACCCGATTCCTGCCGGCTTTCCTTTCGACATTTATGTAAAACCTAGTTATTAAAACGATTTACGGAACGCATTTATGCAAGTACCTATATTTAGTGTCGCGTTCCCCTTGGGAAAACTCCACCCTTAACCACTGATAGCCATTAATATGTGGTATTATTTAATTATATCCAATGTAACTGCTTTACTAGGAAAACTATCATTCTAAAACGGCATTAAAGTGTCGCCGAGCTAGTTCCAGCTTACGTGTAGGATAGCTACATATCTTCCTGTGGATGTCGTAAAAATTTACTGCCAGCAAAATTCTAAAATGAAGCCGGCATTTTATTGAATTATGTATAACGTTAGGAAGCTATTTCTCATCTCATAATATTTACTAAAGTCCACAGAATATACCTAAAATGGGAGTATTTATTAAGATGTCGAGTAATTTATCAAAATGGCAAATAAATATCATAAATAATATTATGTATGTGACTCCACGCAGGGACTAACAAGACGATGACAATAAAACAAAACATAAATTTTCAATACTATTGAAACTTATAAACGCAGCCTGCCCTAATGAAATTCGCACAGCAGGGACTAGCTGTAAAATTACAAATTAAATAAAAATGGTTCAACTAAAAGTTCGAGCCGTGCCCCCTGGCAGTAATATTGTAACACAATATCGTCTCATACAAGTTTTAATTAACACACTTCTGTTATCATCTATCCTTACATATTATAAAACAAACTCCCCTGGCGCATTTGAATCTCTGAACGGGATCAACTCAAAAACTACTGAACGGATTTTGATGCAATTTGGTATATAGTCTGAGAACCTGGGAAGGACATGGCTACTTTTTATCCTGGAATAATTAATTCCCTAGGGCGAATGCATGTGCAAAAGCTAGTTAAAACTAATGTGCAATTATACTTGCGCTGTCTGTGTAATCAAATAAAAAGAAAATATTTAATAAAGGTATTTTATAACTGTACCTATTAATGTCGCGACATGAAAAGAAAGCAGTTTGTCTACATATCGTATAATATTAATCCGAGGCATTCGATGTTTATCGAAAAGGATTTCACCTAACTTAATACATGTACCTAAACCCACTCCACTCTTAAAACACGCTGTTACTACACTCCAATGACGACAATATTCGATAATTAGCAATGAATATATAATAATTCCTCTACAAATTGGAAATAATTCGCAATAAATTAGTGCATTATTTCTATACTAATAACAGTAATCAGCCTTAATAACTAAAAGAGCCAATATGAAAATAAATAACCAAAGAAGAACCCGGGTAGGGCTCAAACTCTTAAAATATCACTATTTATGTGGCCAGTAAAAATTGATTGTTTTAATGTTTTGTATAGTTAATACCATTATAAAGCCAAAGTTTTTGTTTGTTTCATTGCACGCGCTACTCTTTGTAATTAATAATTGGATGCTAAAAATTCTCTCACTAATACGCAAATAACTATAAAAAAACATATATAATATATTAATATGTGACGAAAATACTTTATACTTCTCTTACGTACATTACGCACGCTGGGAGTTTGAGATTTGCATAAATAAAGTTTACACGAAGAAGGAATGCAGAAAAATAAAAATTATGTACAATATGTTTAACAAATATATTATATTCTACCTGAGTATTCTACAGTCGAATTTCGAGCACTGGACGACTACCAGTAATAATTATGATGACACGTATCACATTTGTCATCTTTAGCGATAAAACAAAGAACGGCCGCGTAGTTAGGGAATATCTTACTATATTATGCCATAACAATAAGGTCCATAATAATATGAAAAGGCACAGGGCGTGCCTAACGGCTATTTGGAGTCACAGCGTATATGAATAAATCTATCCAAGCTGAATTTCGTCTAAGGCGCCCCAACTCAGTGGCGATCAGGTATGCAAGAGATATTATAGTGCACAAGTGCATTACACAGGTGCACTTGCCGTCCCCTCACTTGCATAATCCGGTGATTGCCATAGCAATCCGACATGACCGACGAAAGATCAGGCGCAGGATCAACGGCTTTATGTGCTTTCCGAGGCATGAGGATATCACACCACCAACTTTCTGATTTCGAGCTGGGACTAAGTAGTTTTAAAGATGGCATATACATGTTAATACAAAAACTCATATCGAATATCGTACAAAGTATAGTTTTTTCAATGGCAGCAATTTCATTTTCTATTTGATGTCGCACCGGCGTTGAGAATAGCATCAATCCGAATATCGAACGTATTTGGCTCATGAGTCACGCTACACATAGGCCCTGGGAAATGGAATTTTGCTTTTTATGCGTAAAAATTCCTTGCTTAAAGTTAATGGGCGTGCAACATTTGTTAGTGGCACCCAAACTAAACTGCCCTTGTATCTTGGGTTGCTATAATAAAAGTTACTACATTAGTGATGAGCCTCATGTAGGAAATAATTCAATTTATAATAGGTACTGAACTGTTAGCTATAATTTATATATATTAGTTTACTGAGGAAAATTCAAATTATATGTCTGTATTAATCATTTTAAACTACCCAAAAAGGACTTTCATGACATTATCTAAGTAAAATTCCAATTTCCTTTCATTCGCTCAATCAGTAATAGTTATGACTTATGAGGTTATGAATCACAGCGACAATTTAAAATGCGTTATCGCTTTACAAATTGTCTGATCTTGAACGATTCAGGTGTTACCAATGGTAGTTCGGAAGATGAACTCACGAGCCCTCTGGGAGGCTGCTTCAATCACGATAGAACTTTGACCTTTAATGTCATTGATGTAAGCGTATTTTTGTTACATATTTTTGTTATATTGTACACGCCAAGTTTTACTTGAGATTCCATAAAGAAGTTTTGGTTGAATGTTTTCGTTTAGGAAGCAGGAAAACATTGAATAGTTCATGTTTGTTTTGTTGTCCTAAAATAGATAGCAAGAAATAGTTCTGACGACATTAATCCGTCGCCCTAGCCCACTAAACGATAAAAATACATGATATAGTTACATAGAATATGCGGCGACTATTTGATAGCGTTCAAATATTCCCGTTTTGTGTCAATTTACGTTCGCATCGTTACACCAGGATTATCAATTGGTCTTGCAAATCGCAAATAAAAAGCTTTACAATCGTATATTTCGTTTTGTGCGCAGATGTCGAGAGTACTCGTCTGTCTATTGTTTGTAAAAACAATAAAGAAATATACACTTCAATACCGAGTTCGATAAAACAAAACTATAAACAAATAAGATTAATTAAGGATGTCGGTTGTTTTGCTACTACAATATTTATTGCAATAGTTATAATATTCAAACCTAATCGTGGTTAAAAAGTTCGTGTGCTGTTTGATACCTTTTCTATCGTACCTTTCATATATAGATATTATCAATAAGATCAAAAATAAATAAGGATTTTTGTTCCGTGCGAAAAGTCCCTGCAATTCATTTTTTAAGATTACACTTTATTGCTCAACACGTTATAATATCACAATCAGAATAATGGCGTTATTACGTTTAATATAAATTATTGCCTCCAGACCTCAGTTAAAACACTGGTGAAGTTCAGCTTTGAATTGTAGCCGCCTCCTACAAATCTTTTATAAAGCAGAAATGAAATATTTTTTACTCTTTTATCGGACTGGTAGGTGAATACAAAGTACGAATTGATTTGGCTATTTCATTGCCGCTATTCGCTTCGGAATTTTTCGTTGCTTTAAATAACATACTAAAGTATTCTTTTGTTTCTTAAATTTTGATCTCTGGTATCGGATGGGTGGGTATGCTTTATTATAATTGTAAAATATATGAAAAATAAAAAAGATATCGACTGACTTTATCCACTAATGGTATTAAAGTGTTTTTATCCATCTTCACGCATACGCGTACCGCAAGAATTTCCTATAAATAAAAAATAATTTTGAATGTGAATTTGTATAATTCTTCATTTTATTAAATTAGATAGTATATTAGTATTCTTGTGATTTTTGTATATTCATTGTTACTCTGCAAATAATATATTGCGAAATACAATTAGATAATAGTTGCATATGTTCCAATACCTAACCTTACTACGATTATACTAACAAACAATTCTCTTAACTGACTTGATCTTATATGTATCACCAACCCGCAGAACAAGCTATCTAGCAAAAATATAATGCTTAATGAATTCCAAGTGAGCGTCAGCGTCTCCTAATGATATTTAACATTAATTACCCAGAAAGATAACCTCGCTTATCTTTGCACTAAACTAATGGACGTGACGGACCTCCGAGCACGATTAAGACCAAACAGACATTGCACGTACAAACTTTTAATGTAAGTTTAAAAACTCCGGTTCATTGTACAAATTGCTGTGTTTAAAACTCACAAAAATGCAGTCGGAATAAGTTTCTAAGTTAATTATTATGAGTTTAATTACATTTCCTCCCCGCTGATATGAATTCCAAGTAGTTTGCGGAATGGAGTTTGTAGTTTCTGCTTTTTGTACGCCAACAGCCAATAAGGCATGTTTGCCAAATTCGTTGCTACAAACAGCACGAAGATTACGTGTATGTCCTGGTGATTGATCTATTTTGGTGCTCAGATGTGACATGCGGCGAACCTATCGCTATGGCGGGCATAAATCATCCCGTGTTTTCCTTCACTGTTAACGTAAATATGTCGATACTCAATTTTAGAGAGCTGTTTAATGTATATAAACTTATGCTTGCGTAATGTTGGTAAAAAGTTTCATTCGGTAAGTATGGTCTCTCGCATCTAGAGCATATATATACTTAAAATATTTATATGTAACTCAATTAATTAATGAAATTGCCTACGCCAGCTTAGATGGCACTCGAGTGTTTGTTGTATTTAACTATCTAGTACTGATGTTGGTGCGAATAGACGCGTTAATTCCTTGTTTGGCCTAGTTTTGCCGGAGTTTAATACATGTATCCATCAATGCTCCATTAAGTTATCCGCTAGATAGATTGTATAGTGGCCGATATAGCTTCACACCGACCATAGAGACATGACTTATGTCAGAGATTATAGACGAAACAATGAAACTAATTACAGAACAGGCTAGAATGAAACTGTGCTCGTGGTACCGAGTATTCCTGTTACGTAACGACCGCCATTTATAATCGTAATTATTAAAGCCACTTTCAAAGAAGTAAATTGCCTCTTCCAACTTGCTCAATACCAGTTCAGCTATTTCATAATCTTTCGTGCAATCGTTTTGTACGATATTGTTTACCATTTCTCAGTAGTAAATAAAGTCTGCCTTATAAAATCAATAGCGTTGTGTTTTAAAAGAATTCATAATACTTCGTATTTAATTGGCTAGAGGTCACATCGTACGTTTATTTGCCCGGAGACAATGCAGACTACGAGCTAACCACCGCACACCTACACGATTCTCTATTGAAAATCTGCGCTTTGTTCCCATTTCAGTAGCTAAAACAACTTGCAACGACACTGCGTTAAAACGAGTTACCAAAATGCGATATTGCATCGAAACAGCTGCGAAATAAGCTGTATCTATCTAAAGTGGCGCCCACACTGTGGCCTAAACAATTTTATTTAAAAAATTCAAGTTGATTTGCAAGCATTTTTATCAGCACAACATCGATCTTCATTCGCTATCGCTCAAGTTAGCAAAATGTATTCAATTCTGTTAAAATTGACGACAATCCATTACGAGAGATTTTCGATAAAAGTGTTTCAGATGGGGCAGACATTCATCGTTAATACATTAGGATTTCTCAAAGCAGATATAGATATTATTTTTATAAGAATGTTTGGTTTTCTTTTTCATTAACAGCACTTCCAACAAATATTGCCGCTGCGAAGAAGACTTTATGCCGATGATATATTGATCTTACACACACTATTTTAAAGAACGGCCATTTATTTCACTGAAATGAGTCTTACTATTTATTTACTAGTTATTTTTTTCGTAGCAGCATCTGGACACTTAAACCTCCAACAGGTGTTTTTTTATCGTTGTTAATTATTTTAATATCCTAATTTTGTCAAAGGTACAACGATGTCAATTGAAATCATCGGACGATAAGCAACAGAATGACCACAGAAGATAACATATTATGATACTATATATTTGTATTCATATTATATATTTGGAATGGTGTACCAATATTTAAAAAGACATAGATAGGCTTGAATAATCTCTTCATATTTAACTATACTGATATACCTCGGAAATGTATAAATTTTTACTAAATATTTTTGTCTAAATATAAAGGCAGAGAACGTGTTGCATAATTTCCAAACTAAATTAATTGTTACGCAAACACCATTAGTATTTGACACTCGAACAACTTGGTAAGGAGTCTGATAGCGACACTCTACTGTCATATCTGAGATTTCTGAGATAAAAGCAACTGTCAGCTGCATTTAGTTAGTTTATAATGGGATTTTGTCTCAATTAAATAACAAATTCTAAAATATAAGTTCAGGGTTATATCATAAAATTATAAATAGTGGGTGGCGCAATTATGATGTTTACCCATATTTTGTAGAGTTATTTTTGCCACTAAAGCGGCCTATCGAACATTAATACCAAATCCAGGTTAGATACTAATGGTCTTTCGAATCTTTATACGTACCTACACAGATTTTGAAGATAGAATCGATAACAAAACTATTCTACATTAAATATTATTGAAAAAATCAATAAAAATAACAAAATGTCTCAAAACAACTATATAGTGAGAAATCACGCAAGTTTACAAATAAATGCCTAAGAGAAACAAGAACAATAATAAGCGCTAAAATATGTATATGTCTGTATAGTTTGCATCGTATATGTGCTTCCAAGAATTTTGTTGTTCCTCGAAATAAGCTTAACATGCTACTGAACAAACTGGCAAGCATTACCCGGATCGTAAGCTGCAGCCGCTGCAAGAAGCCGTGTAATTATTTCTCCACACATCCTCTCTACAACGTTAAAGGTCTGTGTACAAAACCCTTTCCTTGCAGTGTTTAAATAAGAACTTGGCAATAATCGACTTTATTGCTTCCAAGAAAAACGTGCCTCAATTCTTAACGGTCTGCCTCTTAACACTTGCCACCCATAGATTTTCTTTATCACTTCACCCTTCGACCCTTTTGGCTGTTGAGCTAAACTTTGTTTACTGCTTTCAAAAAGTGTTATAACATGTTCAGAACTTACTACAAGATTTTTGTGAAAATAATTTAAAATAACATTGCAATATTAATACTTGTTTGCCTCAGATTACGTCATATTTCTACAGAATGTGACTTCGATTTGGGAATTTTGTTTAGGTACTTCATTTAGGCATTAAGCCTCGCATTCTCGCGTTTCAATAAATAACAGCTTAACTCACGCTTTATCCCCCAATATTAATGACCATGGAGAAACAAAAAATATTCGTGAAGCACTTAATTGTACGCGATGGAGATTTAACTACGCGAATAATAATAGTATTCCAGCTAGGCCACGATTAAAGCATTAAGATTTCCATACATATAGAAACGTAAATATTGACTTGCTTTACGGGCATTTATAGATAGCTCCCTTGGCGCCTAAAGCTAAATTGTATAAGTAGACTATTCAATCAAAACCAGTCATGAAAAAATCCTTATAGATACTGGCATTGTGTTTTGCCAGTTTCCGTAGAGAGGTCAATAATCCAACATTCGAAAATCAACTCAAATATTATTGAATATGACTTAGTAATATTCATTGTAATAAATATTGTCTAAAGAATTACTATTTTACAGAATATAGATGAAATGAGGCAAAAAGTTTGAGAGCTTAGTAGTAGTTATGTAATAGCATGTAATATTGTAAAAGCCGTTGGTAGACCGAATAAAATAAATAAATAAATAAAAATAAATAATTACTTAAATTAGTTGTTATATTTTCATGTTTTGTGGTATGTTTAATTGCCTCTCAAAAACCATTTTTAATAAACAATCAAGTACAATCGACATCAGTTAACAACTCAATTGAGTATATTCGTACGTATGAATATGTAACACGACGAGGTGTCATTCGGTCCGGCCGTGTGCTGTCAACCTCCCTGCTCGCAGTTTTCCATTCGAACGATCTGACGGTTGTAGACAAGTACTTTGCCAATCCGATTGCAGTGGAATTATGCATGAATGAGTATAAAAAACGGATGCGATATCATATTCCAATTATGATATAAAATAAATATATTTTACGAAAAAGTATAGTTTAAGATATACGTTTAAACATGGTTGCTCGACGTGTAGCACTAAAACGTACTTTGTACCGGACGTAGAGCAACATTTTATCCCACAAGAGAGTCTGGTCAGCGAAGAATAGGTTTTGTTGTGATACACTTATCGCCTGCACTTAGTTTTGAAGAACATTGTCGCGGACTTTTAAACTGAATGCTTTTGCGAAAAATATCGGTAAAATTTTGTAGTGAATCACATTCACATTTCAGCTTTCCGATTAACTAAGATATTTGTACTAAACATTGTTCTTGTAAATATTCTTTCGTGATATATCGTAAGGTATTCCTAGCTTGCCGTGTTCAATATATTGCATTAGTAACGGGTCGCAGCACACGTTGGTATCACCTACTGACAGCTCGCTGCGATTGTTTCCAACGACTCAACTGTTATTTCCTATATTATATTTCTATGGGGCGAACAAAGTGTATTTACTACTTGATACTCTTTTGTTTTATTAATAACACTTATTTTATTTTAAACTAGCTTCCGCCCGCAGCTTCGCCCGCGTGGATTTCGGGTTTCAAAAATGGAGAAGGTGCTCAATTTGTCGGGATGTTTTTTTAATTTATGGTGGTATGCAGGTGGTCCGATTGTCCGGTCAGGGTCTGATGATGGGATCCTGGTGAAATCGAAGGAACTTTTAACCATTAAGGTTGCACACGAAATGACGGAAGCTTAAAAAATGGAGTAACTTCTCCCGTTTTCCCAGCATTTTCCATCACTGCTATGCTCCTATTAATTGTAGCGTGATGAAAAGTATACTATAACCAGCTCAGGAGTATGAAAAATATTTGTACCAAGTTAAGTTAAAATCCGTCGAGTAGTTTTTGTTTATATAACGGTTATACAGACAGACAGACAAAAATTTTACTAATTGCATTTTTGGCATCAGTATCGATCCCTAATCACCCCCAGTTATTTTGGAAATATATTTCATGTACAGAATTGACCTCTCTACAGATTTATTATAAGTATAGATATGCAAAAGTAGCTCAAAAATTGTCCATAACGAAAACATGCATTTTAACCCGTCATGACTTGTCAAAATTTTATTTTCAAATATGTACAGGTAGCTGAATGTTTGCCGCCAAACATTGACAGCTACGCGTGTGACGGAAAAATAACCTTATTATGTAGTATATAAGGTTATAATCCCGTGACACACGCAAATGTCATGTAGCTGTCTTGGCTCGCCGGCGAGCCACGAGAGACCAAGAGTTAAAGTAAAACAAAAGAAATAATATCGTGAAGCCAACCAAATAACTAATGATATATTAAATTTTGTGACTGTTCAATTTAGTCGGGTCCGCGATATCACTTTTGTTGAGTTTCAGAACGCGACATTACATTATTATATTCTGTGCTCCAACGCATACTGCTTTGATGTTAGGAACACACCTACATTGCTTAGACAACAGTGAACTTTATACAACGGCAATAAAGCTCAAATTGACTCTACGTATTAGTTAGAAAACGTTTGTATGGGAAATAGAAAAATGCTGTTTTGAGGATTTTCCCGGCAATTATTCGAATTTTTCTCACCTTTTAAACCTTCCCTAGACCTCCACGAATAATTCAAGACCAAGATAAGATAAATCCGTTCAGCCGTTCTCGAGTTTTAGCGAGACTAACGAACAGCAATTCATTTTTATATATATAGATTGAGGATTGACATTTATTATAATTCTGATTAGATAATATGGTTATATAAAATAATCTAAATAAAACCATTGTGTAAAACAATGACGTAGTTACGTATTGTCGAATACATTGTTATTTTAATGGTCATATTAATATATTCTTTCAATCAAATCGAATCCAATAGTCGTGTTAAAGCATTTAAAACCCATAATTATAAGAAACGAACAGGTGCCTAACAGACTGACGTTTCCAATCAACCTTTTTCAACCCAATTATCGTCGATCGTTTTCCTTCGCAGAATTTTCTTCCCAGGCACCGATGAATAAAAGTGACGTAATGAAATAATGAATGGCACAAGCCATGACGTCACTACAGAATAATAAAGTTTCCATTCAGATGTTAAACCACATGCCCGCGAGGAGAGCATTCAATAATTGAGAATTTTATCAAACGTTACACACGCTTGGATGCAACATGTGCTTGCCAGCTGCATAATATTAATAGTAATATAACTCTGAGTAAAATTCTTAATATTATGGATACTTCATAAATTTGTTTCTTCAATATGTTTTTGTGACACCTATATAATATTTAGATAACGAATAATAGTTCTAGTCTGATAAATAATCACGTTTAATCATTCTATGGGCTAAGAATAATATCACCTCGTTGGATTAATCGCAAAACGAATGCGGGTTTCATCCCTTGGTCGGGTAATAACCATTTGCGTGAGTTTTTCGATTCAAGGAACACACGTAAATTGCCCACGACTGAAATTCGTGTCAGATATCGCAATAGGTTGCCCCTACAAAATCATGCAACGGAAATAATTTTCACCGACAGCGTTCAACTTCTGCTTATCTTTTAGAAGAGGCGGGAGCATATTATATAGGTATGGATTGTTATAAAAATGGAAGAATTCGGCGCAGATGTACTATATAACATTAATATAGCCAGTAGCAATGATATCAGGGCATAAACGCATTATTTATTGACACAAGGACGTGCAAAAACCTCAGCTTCTTTAAAATTCCGGTGGCAACGCCGCCAATATGTAAAATCAAATCTTGCAGTGAAAACATCATCGAGATTTCCCAGTGGATGTCCATTTTTATTACGCTAACGTTGTGCCCACGTCTATCCAATTTGATCCCTAGTGCTCCCGGACGGTCGCGCTTGCAATAACTCTATGTGCCACGCCACTGCAACGCCAAAAGGCGTTGTAAAAAATTAGTAAAAACTAATCGTTGTTATTGATGCTTTGGTGAGTGATAGCATTTATAAATGTTTTATTGAGCACATTTAAATGGTACATTGTGATCATCGATAGTTTGATGGAATGCCTCAGTGGTGTATTGTATCGTGCTTGAAACGATCTCTGCTCCGAGGGCCCGAGTTTGAAGCCCAGGTTGGGCAGAGTGATATTTAAGATTTACTGGCGTTATAGCGATGGGTTCACCTTCTAGCACATCACGGCAAACACTTAGTAAAAAGTGGGTACCCTTGTAGCACCTCTGCCTACCCTTTCGGGAAAAAGGCGTGACGTGTGTATTTATTATGATCATATTTTATAAAAGGAAATTGTGACTCGTTCGAATGACTCAGATTCTGGGGACATCTAGTGTATAATATTAACATCTGTTGTCGGCTGATTTTATACGTAACATAATTTAATCAGTTTGCCGTTCTAGGATAAGTGATGACTTATTTAAGGTGTTGTTTGTCCTGTTAACTTTATACATATACAAACTTAATAAAAATATCGTTAATATTTACTATTCTAAAAAACGTAGTATTCAAGCGCCTTTCATACAAAAGTTAAAAAATTATATGCAAGAACAATGTTTTGAAATTGAAAATCTAAGATGGCAAAAAAACAAATTGGTTCACACTAAAAAAACGTAATAGGACTACGAGCAAATTGTACAATGATGGTACGAATCATCTGGGCGTAAGAAAATGTAAAAAGTGCAATTCCCGACTATTATTAGGCAGGTATCGTTCTTTAATTGTTCGTAATGTGCGCCCGAACAACTGTTCGCATGACATTGTTGTTTATCATTTTCATTAATGAAGTTCTAGTTAATTTTGATAATTTTCAACAATGGAAGTATAGCTGCGCCCCTAAAATACATTTGGGTGTACGACTTAATCCAAAACTCTTATGATGGGTAAATTTGGCTCAGCATTTATATACCTACATATTGTTTAAGACTATTTACATATATAGTCATATCATTAATAAGTTAAAATGTTTAGTTATATCTTATTATATTGCATTCGTGTGACCGATTACATAGCAGCAAGGTACTGTTAAAATTATTATTATAGTGTTACATGTTTACCCACTTCCTACACAACCACGTATGGTATATACACCTCGTATTTGTAATCTTAGTAAGTGTCCGTCAGGCTTCGCCGAACTTGTATGTTGTTTGTTTTATTAGAGGCACCAACAAAATAACAATGAGAAAATAGAATACAACGTAATAAACTCATAGCGAGATTTATTGTTTTGGATAATATGTTTACCTTTTTCGGTAAAGGTGAAGAAAACTGTGTATGAATTGTTTAAAAAAATCTATGAATTACGCTTCTGTTTTCTGGTGTAAAGACAAAAAGTATGTAAATTACTAATATAAAGTACTTGGCATTCGGCATTTGCTTTCCCGAGGAAACTTGTTGGCAATGCCACAGGCTGTTGCTTGTATAAATACATGTTGCGGTTTCACCTCGTTATGAGATGAGGCAGAAAGATGGTGATGACAATAATTCATTCGTTTAATAGGAGTAAACCTTATTATCAATTTTAATCTTTTAAAGTCATAAAGTTCAGATCTCCAACCGCTCCTTATCAATAAATTATAAGCAAATTAGAGAGCATTTTCTTGTTTTTCGAACGCAAGACCCTTTTATAAAAGGAATATTCTCAGCTTTGAACAGCGGTTGAGTAAGTACTGGTTGCACAGATTGTCCGAGTAACAAATGAGCCAATTCCGTACGATGGTCAATCCTTTTTAAAAACTTTTGTAAAAAAGCATCAGATTTATTGGCGGGAACCGAGCTCGGCCGTCACGGCGAGTGAATAAGGCAGTTTAGAATAATTTTGTTCATAAAGTCGGAGAATAAGTATATTTTTTACGCTTGTTTTTATGCATAAACTATTCAACTAATTTACAAACGTAACACGAATGTTTGGGATTACATTTCAATTCCATTGACTTGCAAAACAGCTCTCTTCTAACTTTGCATAGCGACCGAAAACAACAATTCCATCAAATGTTTTCACCTTATTTGAAATTTTCTTTCCAGCTTCTCGTATTGTAGGTAATAGGTATTATTATTTGTTATCACCCACCAAAACCAACTTAACAAATATTTTTTGTGTTGTTGTTTCCTATTTAATAGCTTATTATTGTATCTCTGTTATTGTAGGTATGTATACTTTCAATAAGAAATATATTTTTTAAATAAAAAGCATCACCTGAGAAGTTTCGCAAACAAAAATATAAAATGTATTTTACATTAACATAAATTTATGGTAACACGAAATTTATTAAAGAGAAATGATATTAAAATGAGAATTTTATTCGACAAATGTATCCCTAAAGGAGCCCAACATAGTTGTTAAATCTCGGGTTCTATGTAAATCTATTATGAAAGCTGCGGCTTATATTCTATTCATTTGCAGTGTGAAAAGATTCGTTAACAATGATTTCTCCAGGGAAAACACAAGTGTACAATATTAAAACAAAACTGTAAACCCGTAGGTACAGTGTGATAGCTAAAAAAGCATTGCTAAAAACAACTTTGAATGAAATCTTTATTACTTTTAACGACTCTTTTAACCCTTGAATGTAATGTTTATGTTCTTTATTGCCTGGGGAGCGGGCGTGGGCACATTTATGTGAAATCTGTGTTTCAGAACTGGACTTAGTCACAAAACCATCTAGTTTTTTACATTTTGTGGATATGTTTGATGCTTTGAATTCAAAATATAAGCCAGCTTAAACTGTATTGGAGTCATTTCTTCCGTTTACGAAATATCGTTCGAAAGAAAAAAACTTTAAAAGTCTGCATCACGGATTAAAAATAAAAGATGTAGCTGGCGTAGTAAATGTTCATAAATTGTTTTTGACAAGATAAAACTTTAATTCATGCTTGCCTTCATCAGGAACAACCTTAAAGAATCAGTGCCAGATTGTGCTTATTAAAGGCCGTTAAAACACTACAAATTTGTAAATGACACAAAATTTCTGTTATACAGACCGATCGATGGTTATAGACCAATATTTCAGTACCCAAAGCCGAATTAAATATCTATCTAGACTTGAGCCGTATGACACAAAGAGAAAAACATTTAGCAAAACATACTTTATTCTTCAAAACACGCAATTTAAGCACGAAATTCAAACAAAAACGCATAATACAATAGCAATGCAATGTCGGGTGAAATTGACTTGCAAAGCAGCCTCCCCTAGATGTGGTTTCGGAAATGACGTGACACGCCGCTGTCAAATTTGTGAAGAAACAATGGATGATATCCGTTTGTATTCATATCGTTGTGATATTGCGTATTTATCGCTGCAAGCCAAAGTTTATATTTAGTTCATACTTAAACTATTGAATGTCTGAGTTCCAATGAATAAAGACATTTAATATGTTTATAATATCTTTTGATAAGTTTTTCATAATTGCTGTTACATTTTAGATAGATATTGCTAGACTACGAACCAATTTAGTATCGAGATTAAAAGTGTGAAACAGAATTCAGAATGTACAACGAACATACAACGAACCGGTCTTATATTTCTTTGGGAACACTTAACCCAATAAAGAACAAACAAAATAAACAATAAAGGAAAAATAATACAAAGACCAAAAACAAAACGGGATGGCATAATCGTATTACCTTCTAGCATCGAACTGAGCGTACAAATACCACTGTTGGGAAGTACTACTCAGGGGAAAACTGTAATCCAAGTAACTCAGTCACAATATTTATATTGCTAGCAATATTATTTGTCTGAGGTTAAAATAACAATCATGTGGAGAGTTTTAATCATGTTTGTGAATATATTAGGAGTTATTCGCAATAAGTACTTATGAATAATATTATATATCAAAAGCTGCACCTTTGAAGTTACTCTGAACTGTAAAATATTCGAGGCTTGGGTCATAGTTTACTGCTGATTTTTGACAAGTATAATTATATGGCTATCAAAGGAGTGATTAAATGACTAGGCTGTTGTTAATTGTTAGTTACAGCCCAAAAATTACCTCAATCCCCTATGGAATATGAATGCATTGCTGACTTTAAAGAGGATGAATAGGAAACAAAAAAAGAGGTTTACAAGCCTCCAAATTACTTAACGGAACAAGGTTACCTTTTAGTAAAAGTGGTACCATTTAGTTGAGCTAACCCAATAATATAATAACATTTTCACAGCGTCACGCTATAACTTAGAATTAGCTCTATAGCATTGTCGAGCCTGCCTATACTGGTTGCTGTTGTAACTGATTACTGAACAAGTTCTATGACTACCATTTTAAATCACCTCGTGGCTAATCTAATAAAGTCGCCACGTATCAGGTCGCTGGTGAAATTTCATCGCAGCTTTGTATTACGAACGGTTTTACACTCCGCAACACTGAAATTGGACGCTGTGATTTTGAGTGATATGAGCGTTTTATCGTTGTCATGCTGGACCGCACATTGGTAAATATTTTGGTCTTTTACTCATCCTCATCGGAATATTTTTTATTTCAACTAACTAATGCATGTACAATAATTTGTGTACCAAAACTGTTTAATTTTAGTTTAGAGTAGTTGAATTTTTTTTTTTTGTACCTGATGAATACATACGGCGAAAAGTGTGAGCGATATTTGCACCTTTACAGTATTTATGAATCAAAGTCGTGTATGTGTGCGAGTGTTGTTTAACTCACAATTGAATATAATTACTCTTGTTGTATATAAACATAAAAGAAAACAACGTTTAATTTAGCAACATGTGTAACTACTTATTTTGTCTCTACCTATTTTTAATCCTATTATTATTTTAACTAGGAGTTCCTACACAGGATTGTTAGTGTTTTGTGAGACGTCACATAAGTAGTGTGCGACTGAGATAACGCTCTACGAAGTCGAAATTACCCGATTATTATCTCTTTCTAAGTGTAGACGTGCAATATTTATCGCCGAATATGGTACTTTTTAGATTAGAGATGTGAGCTTAAGTCGTCATTTTTTTATAAAAATTGGAACTACTTCTTACTTATTACTCGTCATGTCCTTCTCGAAACGCCTTGATGGAGTCGATAAGCGTCCTTCCATGTCCTCGGCTTTACTCAGGACATTGGTAATAGGAAACCCTGTAATAGTTTTTATTTGGTAGGAACAGCGGGTAGATGAACGGCTACCTGGTCTTAACCAGCAGTGTGTCGAAGTCACCTGGCTGTCTTCAGACAAAGTGACAAGATTATCTTCCAGGTAAATTAGTTTAGAACTATTTAGCATTAAGAATATCCTCGTTACATTTAAAATTGCCTATGTTTAAAATTTAAACTTTTTTCAGTAACACCCTTTTAGAGTATCCAATGAATAATAATGGTCAATGCATAAAAAAGTTCCAGTAAATGAGAACACCTTTCGGTAATAAACGACTGTTGGCAGACGACTGGTCACGCTTACGAATAGCCTCTAATATTTGGAAAATTCAGGCCACGTAGTGGTAGGATCACTCGACCTCGATTCCACTCAATTTAAGTGTCTAACACCATTTTATTTCCTCTTAAATGTATCATCGGACAAGATGCCGAAACGCTGCAGGAAACTAACACATAAATCAGCTATCTGAACTCTCCCCAGTCAGACAGACGTTAGAGACTCTCTCTTTAGTGTTCGGATTATTTTCCCAAAGTGCATTTTAACCGTTGGGACGTCTCGACCTTAATAAGTGTGCAGCAATTAGCGCAGAGGGGAGACAACAGCGCACTATCGTGAGGTTCATTACTGAACGCTTTCGCCATCCGACAGCTTAATGATCGTCGCTTGGGAATCATGCATAATGCCATCCCTAACATGTAACAATTACTTCTGAACGGAAGGATTAAGATGGAATCCGCAGAGATTATCTCAAGTGAGACAATTTAGTTGGAAAAATGCTGGTATAGAGCTTAATCCATCGTGCCCACGGGACGCGCATCAATGTCGCGTCGCTTAAATGTGCCGTAGAAAAAACTTCAATAAAACCAACGTAAAACGTCTCTTTGTGCTTTATCGCTTGAAAGCTGTTCACTTGCTGAAACAAATGTTCCGATGCGAATAAGACATTAAAATAGAATTTACGATTCCGTTATGAAATTGCTTACGTTGCTATTCAAATAACGATAAGTAACTCTTACGGACTGCGTTACTAGGAAATAAAAATTTAACATTATTTTCATTCTTATTTCACGATCATGACATTTTGCTTAATGATATTGGTTAGTCAGTTTTTTATGTTTCATTCAAAACATTTATATTTTTACTTAGTTAAGACATAAACAATTTGTTAATATAATTCTGCTAACAGACACAGAATTTTTGGCTTCTACGTATATTGCATAAAATACAATAAGCTCGAAATCCCCTCGAACCCCTAGAATAAAAATTGCGATAGTTGTATGTGGGTCAAGCCAGGCCTACCTCTGATGTCGTTTTTATTACGTAAATTTGCACTGTAAGGAAATATCTTAAAGGTCTGAATTTCTACAAAATAGGGCTTATATTTATCTGGTTTGATGTAATTTAGGTTCCGCGCATACGCTGTTAACTAGTAGCCGAAAATCTCTATTCTAAACTGTCAGTTCATCGTAAAACTAAAAAGTTAAAACTACTTTGAAGCAATTTCAGCAATTATTGTTTCTCATGAACATTAAGACAGCATGTGTGCATGGCTTAAAATAAATAAAATAAAAAATACTTTATTTATCACGTAGTCGAATAAAGTTGCACTTATAATATGTCAAAACAATGTATAAGAATTATTATTATTTCTAAATAACAATTAAAATTACTTATATAACTATGGACATTTTAAATTAGGGTTAAAAAATAAATGGCATTAAAATGTAAAATAGCCTTTAATGCATTTCACGTACTACTACATACATACCTATTTCAAAATTTGAATAACTTTGAAGTTCACGTTATTAATGACTCGGGTAATAGATCGACTGAGCTAATATCAGTTTAACTCTACGTAAACAGGTTAGAGAGCTTTAACTCTCAGGTACATTAGCGTCTATGTCCAATTTCTACTGTAGTTCTGAGTCAATTAGCAATACTAAGCTTCCCCTGAATACATTACTCAGATATGCAGGCATAGCTACGTTATACATATAGGTCATACTAACATTTCAAAATTAGAAGGGACTTTTTCCAATAGCGAACGTACGTCGTAATTTTATAGTGTTCAAAATATGAAATGATGTACTTTGGAACTTCAAAAAAACAACTTCAAACATGTTCGTGCTGATCCCGTGCGGTCCATAAAGCTTTGGTTTTACGTCACAAAGAAAAACACAAGAGCCAGTGATTTCAGTCGGGAAGTTGCCAATGACTGAAGTGAATGGGTTTGAGTGGGTAGATTGATACTGCCACCAATTTGGGATATCGCCAGGTGGAAAAAAGAGAGTTGATATCCATCTATAATTGTGTAGGAAATTTGTTAATCTGAATATAGGAGGTAGTCTCTCATATACTTAATATATCATTCCTAGAAAAACTAATAAAAAGTTACATTGTTTTGAATACTACAGGTAACTTTTTTCGCAAATGGACCTTCTCGGGAATCAACTCCAATGAGCAAAAATAAATACAGCTAACATATTATAAAGTTTTATTTACTTTCCTAGTATTGTTTATTATATGTATATTCGAAGAAAATAATAATAATCATATTTCGGATGCCCCGAAAAGATCTACTATCAATTAAAATATCTCTGTAAAATACATTATTGGAACTCTGACTTGTATTGTATCTAGTAATATTTCACAAGAAGGTAACATTGGAAACGAGATTGTGTTACTACGGAAACTATCAGTATAAAGGAACCACGGGTAAAATTAGGTTACTTGCAGATTTACACGCGACCTGGTGCCATGGCTATTTGAACACGTTTTGTGCTTTAATACTTAAAGTTAAAGCTTAAATACTTGAAGTTACTGAATCCAAGCGTAAATTAATTAATATAAGGAAAACCATAAACCAATACAGGGCCCTTATTCTGTATGATAGTGTAAACGCGTAACGCGGCCGTGTCATGTTATCTTCGAGAAATGTGCGTGGAATGGTATTCTGTAAGCCAAATTTCTATAGTCCAAAACGTGATGTGTTGTGTTACGTGCTTGTTACGCACTGTTAAAATAACGTGCGGGATAGAGAATAAGGCCCCAGGAGTGAGATTCTCTGAATTACATTAATGGTGAAATGAGAATGAATGAAGTTAGCTAGCGCATAAATGTTTTGTTATCTATAATTAACGTAAGCCAAGCCTTGCAGATGGATGTAGTATAATAGGTAGTACGTATAACGTTATTAATAAATGAAATAAAACAGATAGCCTGAAAACCTCTCCCTACTGCTAGAACGATTTATTGATATTATTTAATTTCGTTTTTGATATTATTTTATTGTATTTCGCTAATTTACGTTCCTTTCTCTTTCTTAATTCATTGAATAATTCTATTCTTACCGCTTTGTGTCAAACATCAGAATTATGTCCCGTGGACTTTTTAATTTTATTTTGCGTACTTATCTACTATCGTTACATATTATAATGTAAAGTCCCCCGCCATGTCTGTCTGTCTTAGTGCGGGATTTCATTCAAATTTGATATACAGATAGTTTAAGACCCTGGGAAGGACAAAGGCCACTTTTTCTCCCAGGAAATATCGCGAGACCTTTATCACGGAAAAACTCATTCACACGAGCGAAGCCGCTAGCAAAATCGAGTACTTTGATATATATAATCATATATTTGTACAACGTAATTTCTACTGGTTCATCCAGTGGAAATGAACAACCAATCTGGTTGTTCATAATAAATGAGTAAATAGATTAATATCCATTATTGCGTAATAGAGTAAGAACTACCACATCTATCCTAACAAATCAATGTCGCCTTATGAATATACAAAGTATCTAAGCCTACATCTTACTATTTCTAAAAACGACTGCAATCCTCGAATAAAATTTATCACATTTCACCCTAGAACGTATTTGAATTAAATTAGGGCGTTCTAAAAAACGCGTTCCAGACAAATTATTATTCGGCGAACGTAAGTTTTCGTACGTGACAACGGACTCTATGCATTTTATTCAAAGTTTGCACAAAGTGAAAGGTTGGATTTATTCTTGTATTGCTGGATTAGTAAGTGCTTCTCCCTAAGCTACACTCGCCCTCGCTTGATTTCAATTGAGCTCTTTGTTTTTATTGCCTTTCCGTTTTAGAAATCCCTTTATCACGAAATTGAGAAAAGTGGAAGTTTAAGTAAAAGCTGTCTGAGCTCTTGTATCATGGCTTTATCTTTATTAATTCCATTCATTCGTGGTTATTTCTCTTTTACGATAAATTATATATACAGCATTACTTCGACATAAAACTATTTTATGTCGAGAGATAATTATAATATAGTTTTTTATATTATTATTTTCTTCTAAAAATTATCATTTAAAAAAACCGCGATAAAATCGGAAAAATAGTTTTATTTGATATCACATTCGCGTTAATATAAGAAAATATTATTGCATTACTCTATAACGCGTAGGTCACATTTATTTCTACATAAATAATTCTCGTCGTACTACGACTGCGTGTGGGTGACATGAGGAAAACAAAACGATCAGATATTTTTTTCTCTTATTGGTTGAGATTTTAATTAGTAAGAGACTATACCGGATGCCGAAGAAAGGTAATAAATAGGTATAATATGTGTATATGTAACTACACCACATAGACTGGGAATTGTTTTTAGCTCTACGTTTTCGTCTAACCCTAAAATCGCATTTCAATCTTAAATCCGATAAAGTGTGGATACACTGTCTATCCATTAAACTACATTTCGTCTGTGGCCAGCGAAAACCTCGAGAATGTTAAGGGTAATTTTTCAGGGGACTGAGAAAATGTAATTTAAAAGTTTACAGTATCTGACTTTAGTCATTTTCCTTTTGCGTCAATCTGTATTGATTAAATATTGCCATAAGAGTTAAAACAAGTGTTAGTTTAGAGGTCTTGTAAATATAAGTTAAAAGTGACGAAAACATTATTTTGTGACCTTTTTCGGTCATTAATGTATTGCATAATCAAAAATGGATCATCAGTATTGTACAAGGTTATTTTATGGCCATATTTTTTTTGTTTATTTTTATATAGGTGGTTTGTTTCAATAAAGAGTTTGTCAAATAGATCTAACAAAATGCCGTAACGTTAAGGTGATACATTAGATTTAGAAGAGTATATAGTGTCTCAGCATAAGTAGTGCAGTTGATAAATCAGCCATCATAAATAAATTAAAAATAAAATTCCACTTCTGCCTTCCCTTTCGATGATAGAGTCGTGTGGTTGTTGTGGCGAAACAAGCTTAGCGTAGATTTTCTCGTAGGCATTTATGTCAATTCCTGTTCGTCAGATTCAATGTTACTTAATTAAATTGGGAGGGTGGCATTCGCCGACATTTAAATAGATAGAGTTCTCCAAGTAATTACGCATAAATAAGAATTAACCTGAAAAACCCTATAGAAAACTGTTATATTACTTTTTACTATAATTTTTGATAACTTTGAAACACATATTTAAATTCTACGTATTTCGCGAGCAAATTTATGTTCTTTCATCAGTAATTCAAATGGTAACATATTTTAGTTAACGTAAGTTTTTAAAAATTTCAACACCATTATAGTCTCAAGTTATTTACCTATTATCGTCGTAAGTACCACGCGTATTCGTGTCACATCGCATTCCGCCGGGAACATAATATAACTTGATGCAAATGAGGTAGCGCTCGGCAAGTTTGTGAAAGCACGATAACTTGAATCTTGAGAAATGAGTTTTGCCGGGAGTAGTCCGGGCCTATAAGAAAATTACGTCGTTCGTTACAACCAGATCGATGCTTTTACATCGCCGTGTCGCCTGCAATTAGTATTCAGTCTGCTACACGAATGTAATCGAACTGCAATCTACAAAGGCGCCGATGCTAGGATCACGGTACCTATAGATTTATGGAATAGTACAGAAGTGGAGTTACTGAAGAATCCTTCCAGTTACGAGAAGCGGGAACTAAATTGTTTTTTTTTTTCTAACGAGTTAAATATATTTTACACATAAAGACAATGCGAAAAATTCTAATCGCGTCTCTGACTCTACTCGCGCAGTTAATTCTTTTACTTTAATGCCGTAAAATCTCACTGTGTATTTTTCTGCAATAAAAAATTACTATCACTATCAATAATATAAATGTTTTGAACATGAGGGGTCGGATATTTGTTGGCAAATTAGGCGTAAACCGTCGAACTAATAAGAAATTTACTCATATGCTAAAAACCAAAATTAATCGTTTAATTCCCCAAAATGGATTTGTATACGGCCAGAACCGTAAGCAAAAGCTAGTTTAAAATATTTGGGGAACAACTGGTGAATATTCATGGAATGCAACAGAGTGCCAAGCACTATCTCCTCGATGGCTATAGATTCGTCCATTTGGTAGCTCGAGACAATTCAATTTATTCTTCGGTCGATAATGCACGCGACTACCATATATTATGGTTCAGGAGGTACGATGTTTACTTTATCTTGATCTATATACTTATCGTGTTACGCTGCGAAAAGAGTGAGAAAAGTGGAGCCTTGTTACCAAAGTGAATAAGTTACTAGTTTTGAAAAATTATACATTTATTTTATTATTATGGTATAACACTGATGGCTAGTGTTTCCTGGTTCACCAGGTGATGAACCAGGTTCACTAGTGATGTATACATATTTAAAAATATTATATTTTATATTGAAAGTATTGTGCAATAAGTAAGTAGCTATTAAAATAAAATTTAAAAAAATCGAAACTCTTATATAATAAATGAATCTAGTGATTTAAATGAAATACCAACTATACATTTTCAATACACATACAAAATGATAACAGCAGGGATGTGTTGTTACTCTTCCGGTAGCTCAATGTATAACCGCTATTCTTTATTAATATTGAAGGTCGTTTGATGTCAAGGAACGAATCAACTTTACGTATATTATCTAACTGCAAAACAACTAAGTTAACCTTTTTTTTACTACACACATAAAAAACAACCAAACTCTACGTATAAAAAGTCACACAATTAACAATACTATATAATTAGTTATATAGTATATTAGGCGAAAAGTACTCGGCAGTAAATATTATAATTTATACATTTTACACATCAAGGTAGACAAAGAGAATTGGCAAGCGCATCACAAACGCTCAGCTGTGAGTGATAGAAATAACGCTGTAAGAACCTAAACCTATTAACTCATCGGATTGTCTTTATTATTAAGCCAATGTGTGATATTGTGTTCCATTGGCGAATACTGTACAACAAACGTTTAATAAATGTGAGTAGCGAACGGTCCATATTATTATCCGATTCCTGCCGGCTTCTTTTATGTAGAATTTACATAGAATCTAATTATCATCAGAACGGACTGCATTTATGCATATTGGCATCTATATGTTGGGTTCGGTTTCCTTTCGAAAAAATTCGCCTTTCACCACTGATGACTGATATTGCAATACGCACGAATCTATCTCAAGCCGTTGCTTGATTACTGAATGCAGACGCAGCAGGCAACAGTAATAGTATTATAACCTGAATACAGAACGCATCGTAACGAGTAACATCATTACTTACGCTGGTAACTGGATCAAATACCGGTCTTGTCTCATCACCGGTACATACGGCAATATCATATTGTACTGTTATTCTCCTCAGTAAAGTATAAATTATATGCGTCTACTAAGTTAACAGACTTCATTACCTTTTCATAATAGCTTATCGAAGGAGGACATGTATCGATAAGGAACGATGGTAAACAAGCGTATAGATATAGTCAAACCCCCACAGGACAGGATGAATTGCGTCGCGTTGTCGCTGTTTCATTAGCCTAGATACGCCAATCTACACTGTCGACGGTGTTCGCAATTATGTGGGATATTTTTTTTATTATTAAAGCAATATCCGTAGGCGTGCGGGGTCTTGACCGTTTATGTTTTTCACATCTCGTTTTGCTTTGGAGCATGAGTGTACAATTTGAATATTAATTTCTACTTTGTTATAAAGCAATTCGATTAGATGGTAAGGATTTTGATTGTGATTTGAATTGAAAAAAAAGTACTTTTCTTGCTTGTTACTAGGAGTAGGTAGGCACAACTTTAAAAACTTTTTGTAATAATTCACATTGAAATATAAATTAATTATAATAGAAATGAGAAAATTATAAATACAAAGTATTTTTAAACAAATTGGTGCCTACTCTACAAAGATTTACTACCGATTGTAAATTTAAAGAATAAACAAGGACATCTGAAAAGAAAAATATGTACAAAGTTAAGCAGTATTTCCTAAATTCATTGTATACGTAACGAAAAAAAGAAACAACAGCCAAGCAAAAGCATTCTGTATCAAAAATAAGTACGGGCAAGGAAAAAATGAACGAAATTGGAGTGTAGATGTGAGATTAAAAGTTGTCAGGGCACAAATTGTTGGCCGTTCGTGAGTATTGGAATATTTCGTAAGCGTTTTTCTGTTCGCCATTTTCTTTACTTTGGTATAATATTATGACGATCTTATATTAAGGTTCCAAGGTAAACGCAACCCATAATTATTACTTGTAATATGGTAATAACTTAAATTATAGAGATAATAAGTACTTTATCCTCATGAATGTTTTAAATGAATGCTATTGCATAAGTTTATTGCATGCTATTTATGTATACAAGTATGAAATGAAACTCACATGCGTGTTCAACCGAATATTTCGTTAATTTAAATTTTATTTACGTTTTAGATAATTATTAAATAGTCTGTTAGATATGTTTAACTAACTAACGTTTAAAAATACTTTTTTATGTTATCATGATCAAAGTAACAGCCTCGGTGGCGAAGTTGTATCAGAGTACAACTGCAGTGCTAAAGCTTCGTGTTCGATTCCCGGATCGGACATTATGATATTGCGTTTTTGTATTCAGTATCAACCAGGCGTCTGGAGTGCTTGCCGGATATGGCGATAGGCTCGTATCCTATCACATCATAGGATGGTATAGGTACACATGGTGGAAAGTACACCAATGGAAAGTACACATCTGCTTACCCTTTCGGGAATGAAAGGCATAGATATGTGATTAAATAAAAAGATACATTATTAAGGCTTAGTAACAAGGTATAGCACTACGATAGACTTGGGGAGCGAATTCGTGACAAAAGTAAGTAAATCATAATAACTTGAACATTTTTATAGCGACTATATAGCGCGACTAAGTGTTGGATACGCCACAAGACGCTTGTGTCAAATTACACTTTTTATTTCTGCAGATTTTATTATGGTTGTAACCTGAAAGGGCCATGAATAATGTTACAACTTCATTTACAGTTTTCTCAGTTCGTTCGTAAGGACTCTCTCATTTTCTCTGACAAAAAATATTGCCATTATGGCTTGCGTTCAGAAATAATAGCGAATTTTATGACAAACTTCACATTCGCAAAACATGTACACATAGAATGAAATTATTTACCTGGTCTATTGCAGTAATCGCTAAAATAAAAATTCCTCAAATTGACTTAATGAATTTGAGATTTAACACAAAAGAGCAATGTTTTTTTTTACCTTAAATGATTTTAAATCATATTTTTAATAAACAAACCATTTATTGGTATTTCACAAACGTAAAAATACAATATACCTTGTTTTGTACGTTATTAACTTACTTACTATACTCTTGTTTAAAGTGAGTACCTACCATACCACAAATAATTATCTACCGCATAAAATCCAAAATTTAATTTAAACAAAGACATTATTTAAATCTTGTAATAAGGTCAGGGTTTGGTTGACGGCGATTTCTCGGTTGAGAAAAATATGATCGTTCTTCGCGACACTAGAAAATGGTGTGACAATGAAAATATTTTATAGCAAAACTAGCTTATGACGATTTTAAAGGGACCAGCCAAAAAGCGATTTAGCGGGGAAGCATATTATTATGCGAGAAAAGAAAAATAAATGTATCATGTACTAATTTCGTATAAGTATTGAATTATTAATTTAAGAAAATCGTTAGATATTTATTACAATGCATATACCTTCTGTACCTAAAGGTGTTTTTCGCTATTCAGTTCAATCGCACAGTACTTATAGCTATTTACATTAATTACAATTTAGTTTAATGACATAAAAACAGTAACCTGCTTAATACAATCACGCTTGAGGCACGTTTTCATAAAATTTGTTGAGCTTAATATGCCATCAGTACGCGTGTTATCTCAAAATGATGAACCACCAAGCATTTTTATCACAGATAAATTCGGTTTATTTATTAATTGACACTAGGTAACTTCTGCCTTCAAGGGAGAAAGAAACGTCTCATGGTGGCAAAGCAAGTAAAAATGGTTCGACTGTCCTAACTCGTGTCAATTCTGATTGCACGAAAAAATTATACACATCACGCATTTATCGCCGAAGAGGTAAGCAGAGATGCAAGCAGGGCACCCACTTTTCGCCAAGTGTGTTCTTGTCACATGATATGATACAAGTAAGCTATGATTTCGGGCTGATACTGAGCAGGGAAACTCAATAAACGTTTTTCCGACACAAGCTTTGAATCCGGGATCTCAGAACGGTGTCGTACCGCGCACACAATCGAACACACGTCCTACTGAGGCAGTCGGAAAAATTACGTTTGCTTGTGATTGGTAATGATAAATACTCCATTGGTTAAAAAACGTAAAACAGCTTCCCGTAACATAATATCGTGGATATTTTCGAGCTTAAATGACGCCTTCATTTCATCAACCGATTAACAGCTTTAAATTATCAATTGCAAAATAATGTATTTTAATAAAAGGTACGTCTAAGGTTCGTTTTATAAATCAAGTGTCTTTAACATAAAAAGGTAAACATGTGTAGTAACTACATAACTAAATTTCTGCTATCCGTACATTTATATATTTTGCTTAATTATAGACCTTTACCTAGTTCTTAAATAGATAAAAAAGTAGGTATTATCTTCCGTTTAATTTTTCCAATATGATCTAGAATGATAATTAAATAACATCTTCAGCTCCCGTATTGATCTATCAGGATACTGCTCCTCATAGATTTCGGGGCGCAAATTACGGGTAGTCTTATTTACGAAGGTACTCGTAAACTTCCAATGAAGATATTGTATGAGTCGGCGAAAAGTTCACAACAATTCGAAAGGGCAGTGGAAGCCCGTGACTGCGCATTTCCTTTTTCTTTTGTCATATAACGTCGTTAGTCATTCCATTGCTTTTCAAGAGAATGTTGGCTAGTGGTCAGATGCTTGATATTTATACTTTTTTTATAATTTGTAGTGAAATTGTATTTTATATACTTAATATCGGGGGTTTATATATATCTAGGATGGATACCCACATTTGTGTGTACATCATTGAGAAATTGTCAGAAGTTTTTCATATGAAACATAAAATGTCACTTGGGTTTTAGTTTAATAAACCTTAATAAGCGAAATAGTGAAATAAAATAAAAAAAATAATGAATAATACTGAAAATAAAAGGCCGGCGAGAAAGTCTGAGAAGAAATATAAATGTAAAAGAAGGGTAAGGTGTGGCAAGGTCGTAAAATGTGGTGTGCAATTCTTTGCCTACCCTTATGAAATAAGGTCGTGAGTGTATATGTATGTATGAACTTAACAACATAATAATAATTTAAATTTTAATTGATTTCTGTTGTGACTATCCTTCAGAAATAAGGTCTTTCTTTGTCACCTAAATATATCAACTTTGCGGCAATTAAATTCAGCAGTTGACTTCATGTTCCATAACATTCTTTATAGGAAATGTAAAATATCATCAAGAGATTATCGAAGTAAATGGAGCATAATACTGAATTCATGCATGATTTATCATTATCACATCTTAACGTTTCCATTCTCATAAGCATCTAACATGGCTTTAAATCAAAAAGATTTGGACAGGGGTTGAATAAGTGGGATGTCTTACCTTTGCCGTCTTTCGTCGACTAAAAAAGTGTTTTATTACCTACCCATTCTTAATTTTCTAGACCTATGTCAGATTCAGTTATACCGATGTCATGCGAACACAGAATGGAAATTTGGTCTGTATAACATTAATTTATTCCCTTTTCATACGTGTAGGTATTGCAATTAATCATATGAAGATTGTTATTTATGTCTGTGGGTCTGTAAGACCCATTTTTTTGTGCTGTCGTCTAGTGAGTGTGCCTATCCATCTATTGTTTTTATTTAAACTCTTCCGTCTTTTTCTATCGGCCATCACTAGTGGTAGGTATCGATGTCTATTGCTGAAGAAATTACATCGTATTTCTGCAATATGGAATCTTTTCTTTGCTTTTTACAAGTTTTTATAATGTTGATATTCTATCTCATCATGGTAATTTGCAACCAACACTGCTACATAGATAATTTAACAAGGAATATTTTAATAACTTTTTGAACAGTTCTCTAACTAATTTTTAAATGATTCATTCGTAAATCTTTGCTTGTTTCCGCCCTATCGCGCGCATCCAAGGCAGTTTCTTCAGGGAGGGGCTCAAATGAAATGTTATAATACAAAAACAAAAAAAACTTTTAGTTAAGTACATAGATGAAGAACGTTAAAAACTTTTTCAACGAATGAGTCATAGGTAACATTCATTTATTAATACATGCCTTCCGACTGATTATGTCTAGTGGACCCCGTAGTGCAAGAGTGCCGTCTAATTTTTGTATTCGAATATATTAGGAAGGCCTAATAAATGGAAAACAGATGCCCGTACTCAGCAGTGCAACGCCGCGCCGTTTTGTTTAGCGTAAACATAGGTACTTGTAATGCCATCAAAAAATCTTGCTGACTAGACATATTTTTCGTGGAAAGAAAACGTACCTATATTAAAAACCTCGTTTTAATGTTATTCAGATACAGAAAATCAACAAAACGGAATGCTTAAGATCACTTTGCCGTCCGGCTGTCTAGCTTTCCAAAGTAATTTGCAAATCATTCTTTTTCAATACACTATTTTTTTACGTTTAGAAAGTAACACTTTTAAAGAATCTCCGCAAGCATCAATCCATTAGTTACAATGTCACTTTACGAGTCTCACTTTATTAATATTCAGTAGGTATGTCTGTGTGTAGATGTTACGTGAATGAATAGACTTGGCCTACACTTAACGGTTTGTAAATAGTCATTAAGATTTTATTACTCTTCCTTACTGCCGCTCCTGTAATAAAAGTCTACTTTACCTATGTATGTGTATGTTTTTGAACAGTTTGTATATTTTTACTTTAAATTTGAACAATTATTTTTTCTAATATAGTAAAAGGAAAGCATGTTGAAATCATTATTAACTTGAATGTTCAATATTTCAAGTCTTCGCTAAAAAAATTCATTCGAATCGTTTACTTGACTGCGCCTTAACGCTATAGCGTTAAACGCATGGCCCTCTCATGCGTGCCGTCCCTGTGTACAGGGAGTGGGACCTGGCGTGATATTCACGTCCCTTGTTTAATTTTTTTTGAAAGGCAGTTATGACTGTTGCTCACCCCATTCAGCTTATCTTGGCGAGGTCACTTTAGCCCCGTATCGCCCCGAGGAAACCAGTCCGCCAAGCTGGTTTAATTTGGCAAATTTTAAGCGAAGTAACTGTTGAGATACAGAAATAGGTACACTGACATGCGACGCAATGTTTGAACATCGCGCCGACCTCTCACCACCCCATGTCGATATCACCCAGCCATGCTTTCTGTGTAGCAAAGGTCACTAGATAAATAAATTACTAAATAGTTTTTAATTATGTTAATAATAATTTACATTTTTAGAAATTAATATTTAATATAAGAAGTCGTTCCGTATCATAGTTGTCAGAAAGCGCTATTGACGCAATACCTAAATAACTGCTTCGTGATTCTGAAAACTGTCTAAATTATAACTGGCTATTAGAATAAAATTATTTTGCGGATTTTTTATTACTATACAACCTCAAGACCCACCTCTAATATTAAACAGAAAAAAGGCAATGAAAAATCATCGACAATTAACGTGCCGTTTATTTCAGATGCACAACTTTTTAAATTATTCACATTTCACTCCACTGTATTACTCAGTGAGCAGCACATATAAATTATAATTGTAGTATAAAGTATACATCCAAACTACTGACATTTATTTGAATATTTTTAACGTACAATTCAGTACGAAGTTATTAGACTGCTGAAGATACATATATTAGACTGCTAGGATATCTGTGATTCTACAGGCTCATTTTGACATTGTATTACTAAATTAAACCACATTCTTATCTTGAAATAACACTTTACAATTTGTTACTCTGTATGGACATCCATACAGAGTAAAAAAAAATAAGAAAGTGTAAGTAGCGAACAAAATAAATATTAATAAAAGTTCATTTTAATTTTACACGCCCAAAGGCACTTCTACTACTCAATTTTTTTTTTGCAATTTGGCATTTTTTTCCCATTGGTAACATGACATTTACAGCAAGCAATACAATACACACAGTATATGTAGACTAAAGTGTGATTTTAATTAAAAAAAACTAAGACAGCGAATTTTGGTGAAAATATTCGTTATCCATTGATACTTTTTGGCACAAAGTTGGCAGAAGTAGGCGAGTATGTGTTTTCACATTTATTAACGCAGTGTAAAATGATGAATTATAAATCAATGCATATTAAAGTATTGTACCTGTTCCAGCAGGTCAACAATATCCACCCTGTAAACATAAATTATATCTACTGTTTCCTCGGGGCTTATAGTTTGAAATAGGTTTAAGTAAAAACAGATTTAGCTGTACATTACCAGTGACAAATATTTCCGGTCGGTTTCAATAACTTACTAACATTTAACTGAAGTTTGCTGTCTGGTTTCGTATCTGGTATAGTTTCAACTGGATAGTAAAAGTTACAAGCGTTTTATTTTTGCACCGAGTATTAGTAATGTTATGTTAAAAAAATATGATTACTTTTTAAGTTTTCAACTATAATTATTTTCAATATTATTACATTTAATTTAATGTATAGCAATTTAAATACTGTATAGATGATTATAATAATAATTAATAGCCCTATAGTCATCTTTGGCAAAAACAAAACATACCAATGATAGTAATCATATTCGATTTCCAATAGATAGCTAAACTTCACGGGTGAGATATTCTTATCTATCTTGGTTTATAGAAACAGGGATAACCACAAAAAATAAGAATAGCAACTGTTTATAATCTGTGGGTAAGATATTGAAACCAGCTGTTTGAGTTCTTGAAAATAGGTATTAAATAATCGTTATCAATAAACGATCCCAATCGTTATTTCAATCCATCGCAAAAATTTACCAATCAGAACAATTTTTTTTTTTTTACATTGCTTACAAAAGTAATTATTTTTATTGCATTATTTTCAGGATTGGATCGCAGATTAAAATTGGGATCATTTAATGAAAACTGCAGTTAACTGACACATTTATCTATATACATAAATATTATCAAATTCCTGAAGGAAATACGCTATGGGTAAATTATACAAATGGTTAAGCTTACAACGCGCTTTCACAATTATTAGAACTATGTGATTTCATTGATTATATTTTCCAAACTCTAAGCAATTCAAATCACACCTTTATGTGTTAAAATATGTATTAAATTGTAGTGGAGTTAACAATAATACCTTCTGGAAGGTCAACAACATATTCCCACGTCATTAACACTTAGCGTTACTGATATTCTATTTAAAGACATTTTTAGTAGTTACATACCAGAACATGACATGTTGGCAACACTGTCATTTTAAAGAAGTTACACAGCCAGGGTTTAAAATTCACTGCCTCGATGCAGCATGTTGGAAAAAATAATAAATTGCTGAAATTGTAGGAAAACTAATTAACATTAAATATAAAGGCATGTCCATGATATGGTCTAACCTGTTTGGAATCACATAATGCATACATAAATATGATTATCACAAACTTAAAGGATCTACAAACATCATTGTCCTTGCCATAACATAAACACTTTATTGCTTATTTTTCTTCTTTAAACGATTGTAATTCGTGTGGCATCGTAAATAAACTAGTTGAGGTTTCGATTGCCGCGTTGGTAAAAATATTTGTGTTGGTCGCAAATAACTCTCCCGACCCGCTTTGCTGAGGAAAAAGTTCGTAGTATCTGAAAGGAACGACTTCGAGAATCGCACTAGAGTTCGTAGGCTAGGTGTAAGACTGTAAACTGCACGCAATCTGGTCTTTATGTTCGTCTATAACTTCGGCTTCCATTTTACTATTTTCTTCAGTTTTCCCGCCTTTTTTATTACTTGATATACTTTGGTCAACACTATCATCGTTCTGGAACAATTTAAATGTGTGTGATTGATTTGTTCATGCTTTTATTGCATGTTAAATTTTTACGACTTAGTGCACTTGTTTTTTTTTTATAACGGCTCGACAAAGTGACCGCACTGCACCTGATGGTATGTGGATTGGGGTCCAGATAGTATCGACTGGCGAGAGATGATTAATGATTATGCCTCGCCAGGTGACAATTATGATGGCCTGTTCGAACCGGATATATACAGGCTGATGCCGGAACGCAACACACTTCTTTGGACAACTATGGCGGGTTTTTACACCCTGTGTACACTATCCGGGCGGATACAAAATATACCCAATCCCACTTGATCTAATATATTAGTATGTATTGTTTTGTATTACTATTAAAGCAATAGTATGCTAAGTTCTTTATTGAATATTTAAATTGCTCATTTTTTCAACGTCAATATTTCAAAACACAATTTATTTACGGTTCTGTGGAACTCTAGTATAGCAGAACAGATATTATTTTAAACTTCTCTATCTTTTAAAAAGTAGAGTAAAGCCTTTAGGCAAGCTGTGAATAAACTATATTTGTGGTAGCAATACTAAGCGTTTTGTTTTTGTTGTAAATATAATAGCTAAATTAGTGCAATAATTACCTCATTCTTAACCATTTCCGAAGTATCCATCGCGCAACCAATTTTTCTTTGTTTCTTTGCATGTTTCCGGTTAAAATTTTGTATGAATTCAGCTTGATTTGTATAATCTATAGGTTTCTGTATTAAATATGCTTGAGATATCTTCACATCTGAAATGATATAATACATATTATATTAGTGCAGTATAGTGTAAATTCTATTGTATTCGTATATCTCCAATTTCGCTTCGATACATTGTAACGCGCGATTACCGACATATTTTGCAATCGTACATCGGAAACTGTACAAGGTCTTATTACTGAACCATGTTGAGAATAAACTGACTACTTCTAACGAATTTAGAAGTCGAGTTTTGATATGGCGTTATAAAGTACTATGTATATGTATATTGTTTGAAATTATGCGTAGAGCTCTCGATATTTCACACATAACTCGGGGTGGTGATCGGTAATTGTATTGTCCCCGCGATAATAAAAAAGACTCATGTCCAAGTAGGCGATAAACTAACGCAAAGCTAATTAACACTGGGTCGAAAGACCGGTGACTCCTTATATACATATAGAAGCGCCTATAGTTCACGTCTACCGCTGGACACTAGGGACTACTTGCAAATATGGAAAACATTAACGGTTTGTAGTCATAAGGGGGTAATCTCATTATCTTCATTATAATCTCACCTGCATACAGGGCTGGATAATAGAAAATAATAAATACCTTCTCCCATAACTTCCGGTACCATGAAAGGAAACAGCCATCCCACTAGTGGCGTTTCCCCAGACACATAGTGTGCCCTTTTGTGGTAAAATAAGAATCCATCCAAGCTTGGATTGTTGTTCGGAAATGCGGGATATTTCATCATAAACCTGAAATATTCATGAGAATGTAGTGTTTATTGGACATTCTATGGAAGCAAATGTATGTTATCACTTTTAGCATAGATTTAAGGTAATTATTACTATACTGATAATTTTCAAAGGATCATTTGGAGAAGACTGACTAAGAAGATATATAAGGCGATAATGGATGGAAGAGCCGGAAGGGGTTGACTGTACCAAAATTTGGAACGTCAATATCTAAAATTCTCAGTAAAGGCCAGGTCAAAACCTGAACCGACAGGGATGCTTGAAAACATTGATGAAAATTGAGGAAGCGAAATATAGATGGAAGGATAGAGGCGAAATGGGACAGAGGCGTGAAACTATGTTATTTTCTAAAATCAAACTTGTGTTACATACTCATTGAAGGAGTCTGGAGTACACGGTATCTTTGGCAGCAAAGAAAAAATTACATTATTCGTTTTGGTTATCCTTTTCAATTCATCTATTTCAGCTAGGTGTGTTTGTAACCAAAAATGTCGAAAGTCAGTCTGAAAACAAATGATAAGTCAAATAACTCGACAAATATAATATAAAGAAAAAAAATTGTTCCACAGTATTTTCATTGTACATAATGTTACATAAGTTAGTAATTTATGACAACTATTGTAATTTCTTTTGTAGTATATAAGGTTAATTAAGATTATAATGTTTATTTTAGATAAACCAATTATACTTATTGATTATAAAACGTACAGGGTTCAGACTATATATACTTTCATCATTACAGTATTAAGGAAAGTATACCCACCTCTCCATCGCACATTGGCTGAATGTTCCACGCTAAGAGGTCAAGTACAAACATTGTATTACCCTTTTCATAGTAAAAACAGTCTAATACACAGCAATGATTACATCGTGTATCCCGTGGATTGCCGCCAGGAAGAGCTGTGCGAAATTCGAACCGATATTGGCCATATTTTGTGTAACATTTTGTTAAACCCTGCAACATATAATTCCAAATATAGATTAAAATATGTTAATTAGAAAATACAGTTTACATAATATATCCTGCATGTCACTGGAGGACGACATATTTTTTCACTGGTACAATTTTAATTTTTTTTTCTGCTATTTGGTGCTTGCCTCATCGAAGCCTTGGCCTGGAAGTTATTTATTTTATATGTTGGTGTTATGTTAAATAATAACATCAAATAAACTCATAAATAAATGAAGTTACCTTTTGTAACATTTTCTGTATTTTATTTTAAACCTTTATGAATTAATGTTTAAAACCTTGTAGTTACCAAAATTCAATTACATCAACCAACCTTACTGGCTACAACAAGCATCCTCACTCCTTTGGGGCAAGGTACAACATACCAGTTGTCATTAAAATCCTCAGGCTTCTCAATCATCCACTCAGAAAACATCAAAACATTTTTGTATGTAAGCGGGATTTTGTGAAATCCCGCTACAAATATATTAGGCCTATAATGTATCTGTAATATAAAGACATATTTAAAATAAATTGTCCATAAAAAATTATACAATATTGAGAGTCAATTTCATTTTTGGATTGCCTAACTAGACATAAATAGTCTTAGGAAAGCTAGTGCCCCAAAATAAAAAACTAGATTTAAACAAGGAAGTGAATGATATTATGCTTACAAGAACTAATCTATCCTAACAAATATTTAAACAGAATTGAAACACTATTAAAACTGAGGACTATTTTGTAACTTTCTTCCTAACATAAAATAACTTAGTAGAAAAATTTTGCACAAAATACATGAATATTAAAAAAGCGACGATAGCCTAGTTGGGTTTGGAACGGTCGGCCAAGACGAATGTCCGCAGGTTCAAATCCCAAAGGCACACACCTCTGACTTTTCTAAAAAATCATGTGTGTATTATTTGTGAATTTATCGTTCTCTTTAACAGTGACAGAAAACATCGTGAGGAAACCTGCACATCTAAGAAGTTCTCTATAGGAATTTCGAAGGTGTGTGAAGTCTACCAATCCGCACTAGGCTAGCGTGGTGGACTAAGGCATAATCCCTCTCAGTAGTAGAGGAGGCCCGTGCTCAGCAGTGGGCAAGTATATAATACAGGGCTGATATTATTATATATTATTACATGAATATTATAATGATTTTTATGCATCATAAAAACTTTTTTAAATGTTTTGGGGTAGTTACCTTGTTTGTCTTGAAAATGTTGTTTGCATCTTCACTATTTACTGACTCCAATATGCCTCTAATATTGTCATAGTTGCTATTCCGGTCACTGAAAAAAAAAAATAATATTTGCATTACACTAATGCATCCTACTAATGTAGCTAATATTATAAATGAGAAAGTTTATTAGAAGTAAATACAGAAACATGTGAAAGGATTGGGATTTAATTTGGCCCCAAGCAACACATGTTTTAGGGTCAGAAGTTCCCTTTTCAACATTTTTTTGGTTCAGGAGGACTTTTTTTTAGATTTTGCAGCGAAAGTGCATTACAACTATCGCCCAGCTGTTGTGGGGGTTAAGTTTGGGTCACCATGCCTCTTACAACCCCTATCCAAATTATCTGCCTACATAGGTGAAGTCAAGCCAAAATTTTAGTACTTTACCATCAAACCAGATACATTTTCATAGACCCCTATTTTCGTCACAACATAGACGCCCCTGAAAACCCTCTAGGGCCCATAAAGTTCACAGTGGAACTTATTTTTGTAAATGTGTTTCATGGAAGTAAGCTCACAAGCAACACCTAGTGTAAATATTGAAATTTTCCCATTATAATTTATAGAATAGTTGTGGCCTGTAGCTCTGTGGGCCTTGTTGTATTATGTGTACAGTATGACTTTTAAACTAAGGTCTGGGAATGTTGAAAGGTTATTCAGAATATTCAGAATATTCATAATCTAATAAATATAAGCTAAAGTGATGTGTAGTGTAAAAACTTTCCTACAAATACAAACCAAATTTTGTACATTTAAAAATACCTACTAGATGATTTACATCTTAGTATATATGTTTTTATGAAAACTAATAATGTATATGCACTTACCTTTTTTGTTTTTCGAGAATTTGTTTACGTCTTTCCTCCTGATTTCTAAATTTTCCCCAATTTTTATATAAGTCTTCAAATATTGATTTGCTTTCATCGCATGTCTCCGAAGCCACCATAACATTTCCAAATTTTTTTAGCACTTCATCCATTTTTGTTAATTATTGTAAATTTAATTTCAATAAAACGTTTAAAACACCGCTAATAAAACTAAAATATCAATAATCAATGATAATACATTGACATGTCTCATCACCTATGTCAATTTACCATATAAGTCAGAATGACATTTTAATGTCAGTGTTGGACGGTTTTTAATCTGTGGCATTATACTATGCGTCCATTAGAGAGGACAAAAAAATATAATAAACGGAGAGCAACAATCATTTCCACCTTCTGCGTCCACAATGGAAAGTGAAATTTGAAAGAGTAGGGTTTGCTTTTATAATTATAATGTTATGACTATATAAACTAGTTATTTGAGCCCTTCTTTCATAATTTTCGGGAGGGAGGGCTGAATTGGTACCTTATAAAGAAAACTTGGAGGGTACAATATTATATTTTGGTAAATGAAAATTATCTCATTACAATTTTCACAAAACAAATTATGTTTCATGAAAATAATAGAAAAATCAGAGACCATTTAATTGCGACAATGTCAATATAATGCTTACACTGGAAGCACGCCAGTGTCAATTGCTGCGCGTCGCTTTAATTTAGGTACTTGTCGATACATCACCTTCAGTATTCCTGTTTTAATGTCTATTGTGATCAAGAGCAGGTCGCCAATTTTTACATTGTTCAATTTCTCTTGAGTATTATATTGAGTACTATACTAAGATTTTATTACTTCCTTTCAAACACTATATGCCACAATTTTCATCTCGTAGCTTTAAAAATCTTTTCATAGTCAGACCAAGATCAGACCAAGGCTCAAATTACTTGTATCGTCAACATGCGACACAGCAAAATATAAAAATGCTCGCCAAAATCGGACCTTTGCACTTTGTCACCCGGCCTGATGGTCCACTTGTCGGGACGTGGCGGCTCAGGGTGCATTACAAAATCCTGCAAAAATCAGTATATCGTTCTCTGACAGACAGGGAATGTTTTGTATTGAATTTATTTTTTTACCATTATTGTGTTATTCTATTTTTTTTTTTTCATAAAGGATTCATTTTTAAAGATTTGAGACCGTCATTGCGTCTCGCGTCGATAAATACAGTGTACAGAACATGCAAAAATGCTGGTCTTCCATCCTGTTCTGACCCGGCAAGTGGATGCGGTCCATAATGTACATACTTTTAAACGTCAGTCGTCATGTTATAATGGAAGTTTCGGCTGTATATCTTTGACCTTTGTATTGCCCTAAAGAAAAATAACAAAACAACGAATTTCATCTTTAATCTTCAACGCAATGAGAATATAACCACCAGATAACCACTACGCTAACATCGACGCTCAAAGAGAATTACGATATACATAGAAAATGAAGGTCAAAGAACATTTATCCACGGATACAGCTTTAAGGTGGTAGCTCAAGGTCCATTTTCATACATTTTGTTTCGGCTTTAATCTGGGTAACTAAACAAGTATTGGCAAGTAAAGAATTTAAATTCATGTCTAGTTAGTGATTAGTTCTCGCAGTTGAAAGAAAAATGTAAAAATAATTAATAATCATGGATATTTCTGCCTTTAAAATTTCGTCATATTAAATTTTAAATTCTTTACTTGCCAATACTTGTTTAGTTACCCAGATTAAAGCCGAAACAAAATGTATGAAAATGGACCTTGAGCTACCACCTTAAGCCAAATTTCAAAGGACAGTTTTTGAATTATAACTGCTTCATTTAAACTTGTTACCTACTTTATCATCTATGACTATTGATCTAAGTGCCTAAATTTTAATTTTTAGCTAGTCAGTGAAATTGGTCTAGGAGAATATCAGTCGCAAATCCATATTCAATGTAAATTCTTTTTGGCAGTTTCCTTTTCATGAATGTCAGCCACACATCTCCTACCAATTTTGTTTTAACTACTTATATCTTAGGGATTGTGATCATTTGTCAGAGAGGTTACTGAACCATCTCTCAGTTCTACTGGTTTGAAGTTCATGAAAAACAAGTCGAGTGCATTAAACTGAGGCATTAAACGTATGTAATGTCTATAGCAATATAAAAAAAGGTTACCAAAATTTCCATTCATACTTCTTTTCGTATTTTCGTACTAGGTTACTATTAAAAATATAACGATTTCTTTCCCGAAAGCTTTAATATATTGTCGTAAGCGTGACTTCGTATCTAATATATTTCAACGTTGTTTTTACGAGAACTCGCTAAAGCCCAGCCTACTGTGCGGGGCTGTGTGGAGAGTTTGATTTGGTTTCACCGATTTTACACAAGGATCTACCGAACTAATATTGCATATTATGAAAAGTATAAGAATAGTCCAGACAGGTGGTGGGCCAACGCCCTTATAATGTGGTACATATCTAGTACTTTCATTGTACACCTACATCAATACATCAACTAAAGCTTTGCCGAGGCATTGTTGACGCAAAAGTATGAGTTGGTATCGGAAAACGGAATATCCTGTTTCGCTTGAATTGTAGGGACAATTCAACTGGCTCCTGGCTGACCTAGAATGCCAGCTTCTGTATAATGAAGATTTTTTTTTACCTTTAAGACAACGAGAAAAGATCTACCCACGTTGCCGTCTATCTCGGGTCGCTTAATTAAAACACCTAAATAGAAGAACAAACACTTGTATTCGCTGTGAGAACTTTTTTGATGACGTAAAATTGTTATCCCTCCGCCCTACGTCTTAGGGCCTAGGGGATAGGCGGACTGAGACTTTATCTTGAGTTCACCGATCTTACTACCAAAACGTTAACAGCTTGATCGAGTACATCCTTCATCTGAGCTGGATATACACCCAAAACTTTTTTGCGCTTACGCGTGTGATTGATTTAGTCCCAATATTTCTTTGCGTTTTGAGTAGGTAAGTTTGAGAATAGCTGGATAGTAAGTGTATAAATTGTTAAATATAGATATTAATGTAAATTGCAAATAGGAACTTAACGAAACATCTAATACAAAATTAGTAAAGACTAATATACTACTAAGATTCGGTTAGCCTTTCTTCCACAAAACATTTGCTTTTTTGCAGTTATTATAGGTCTACGAATAATGCAAAAACGTAAACATAGATTAGTAGATAATTCATACATACTCCATCAGTATCGACGCTTCCAGCTTTACAATATTTTTTAAAAATATAATTTAAGATTCGTTTGTTAGGTTGTCTACATAGATTATATGCACACTGTACCTAATTAATGTGCATTCTATAATCAGCGGCGCCTAATAAATTTAAATCGTATTGCAGTTCTACATTTAAATTTGCCGCTAAAACAATAAAAATACTTTATTATCCTAACAAACGATTATTTTTACCTTAATGTAGATTATTTGTTAAAAGAGTACATTAAAAATTATTAATAGTATTTATGGATTAGTATAATGTCACAAAATGCCTTAAAATTGAGAAATAATCATCATTTAAATAGTTATGAATACTTACGTACATTACACAGTGTTGCTACATACAAATTGAGGTCCCATTTGCAAGGAAATATGACACATTATGGACAAAGTTTTATCTTATGAAAAGTCAGCTAAATATGATCTCAAATACTATGTTCCATACATCGCTACAATCATAGTTTGAAAGTATCTTTTATAACTTATACTGTCTTTTCTCTTTTGCCTTCCTTATGGATATAATCATATTATAATCATTATTTAATAAATTACCTAGAACGATGTCACCCCCGACATTATAAAATACCGATCTTTAAACACAATATGATGGCCAGCGCCATGCCGCGCCGTCCTACTTACTTATCCACAACTCAGACCACCCTATTGATTATTATTTTATTAAAACACTGCCGTTAAAAATGTTTTACTTGTAACAAAAAAAAGGTGATAAATACCTCTGATTTGTGTTATTTTTAAGTTTTTTATAAAAACAAATTTGCTACAATACATTTTGGCATTACAATAATATAATTCACAACAGTAATGCTTAACCAAACAACGAAGTGAAGTTAAGTATTCCATTAAAAAAAACGAACGCCATGCCGCGCCACTCCGACATTACTAACGGTCCGTTATTAAACATAAAATACAATTTGATGTTTTATTAAAATAATTCGTGAGGGAGATTTTTCTTCATTATATGGCAACACTGTTGCTAGGAGGCGAAAGTTACCGAACGTTTTTCTATTGGGTGCCGAGTACACCCGAACGCATGATTAGGTCACGTGGTACTTTTAGAGTCTTCGTGGCGTAGCTTGTTCAGCTGCTCGTCGAAGCGGCTGTCGGACGGTCGCTTCTCAGCGAATCTGCGTACGATGTAGCGGCCATTTTTGTTCTTAGTTCATAATAGCGTGCATATATTTTAATGTATATCGAAGGACATATAGGCAATTTTCGCGATGACTATCATAGTCTTTTTAATAGATACCTCAGCTTCTATGAACCAAAGAGCTTATTTGGGCGGACGCCCGACGTTGCTCGATGTAGCCAAGGGCGCTGTGGAAACGTTCGTAAAGGTACGTGCAGTGTCATCGACTCGTCAACCGCCTCGTTTTTGTGATCGATTTGTTTATCGCGTGCTAGTGTGTTGAACTGACCATATTTATTTCTTAGGTACGTCAACGATCCCCTGAAAGCAGAGGCGACAGGTATATGCTCCTAACTTTCGAAGAGCCACCCGCGAACATCAAGGTTAGTATATCAAAGTGAACACGTTAACGAGAAATTCCTTATATTTTGTGGATAAATAAGTTATTGCGCCGGTCCTGTGTTGTCTTTATATGAAGCACTGTAATCTGTAAGCCAGAACATTTACATACTTTGAAAGTGCGAATTTACTGAAATAGACAGCACGACGTAAACAGGACGAACCACCGCCGTTGCTGCCTCCGCGATAGCGCTCGTTCGCTACTGCGCTCTCGTCGCAACATCTTATTGGCCGAGGCCGTACACAACGAAATGGCGTTTTGGGAGGGAAATTCAAAGTGACTAAAAGTGGGAGACTTATTAACACGATTATAATGTTAAAAGTGTAGTTCTCTCATAGTAAATAATTATATTATTCTACCTACTAACCTTGTTGACAATAATGTCTCTATAAGTAGTTATGTTATGATTTATGACTCATATATCAATTTATGTTTAAGCATGTGCCTTAATAAAACCATTCAAGTTAGATTTAGGTTACACACCATTTGGAATTTAGTTCATTTTGCATTTTTTTTAGGCTGGTTGGAAGGAGAATCTGGCTACATTTATTAATGAGTTGAAGAATCTGCAATGTTTGGGGTTGACTACTATGGGTGCTGCTTTGAAGCATGCATTTGATGTTTTGAACATAAACCGCATGCAAACTGGCATTGATACCTATGGTCAAGGGAGGTGCCCATTTTACCTTGAACCTTCTGTCATTGTTGTGATCACTGATGGAGGAAAGCTGTCAAGTAATGCTGGCATTCAGGAGGAGGTGAGACTTTTCATATTATTTATTATCTGCTACATACCTAATGGTGTTTTAAAAGAGGTTTTTGATTGATTAAAATTAGTACATTCATTTTCATTCTTAAGTTAAATTTTTTTTTAAATTCTATCACCTCATAATAAAATTCACATGTAGGTAGTTAAACTTTTTTAGAAACTTTATGTCATTGATATATGCAGCCATGTAAATGGTACATAATTATGTTTGTATGGTAAGAAATTCTTCAAATTTTTTTTATGCCGCATTGCAGAACTAATTAAAGTCATAAGAAATTAGTAACATAGTTATTACTGATATTTGCATTTCTTAGATAGAATCTTATTAGAAAATGACACAGGTAAGTAATTATAGATGTCATGATATTCAAATACTTTCAATGAAGAACAGTATTATATTTACATTGAGTATAAGTATGAATCTATAATTTTTTTAAACATAAATTTCCAAAGCCTTTTTGATAATTTGTTTTTGAGCTATACCATTTTTTTATATAAGACAAATAGTCTTTCAAATAGGCAAACAACATCTGTTAATTACATTTTGAAAATACTTTTTCTTTTTTAATTTTTGATCAAAATACCAACTTAAAATTCCTCCATTATTATGTAGGACAGAAAGATATATTTATCTTTCTGTCTCAAGTCAACCATCATACTAAACTCAAATTTTTTGTGGGTCTTGTACACAGTTTGTCCATATTATAGATATATTATACCCTAGAGATCCAACTACTGAGGCTGTACTTTTAACTTCGGGCCTACCATTCTGTCTACTTTACCCATAAGAAACTGGAAGCATTTTTTAAATTCGGTTTTAAATTTTGCTGAGCATTGTTAGACTTCAAATTTGTATGTCTCAGAATGATGGTCGCAATGCAGTGTCATGCAGCACTAAGACAGTGTGCTTTGTTGGTGCAACTCAAAATGGAAAATTATGGCGTTTCTCACCCGCGCCATTGTAATTAAGTTATTTAAAAAAAACGTTTATAGAAACTACGTAATAGTTTGGTGTATCTACATAATAGAAAAGCAATTTAACAAAAAACCCGGTACTTATATATAGTGAAGGGTTTGTTTGTACGCGCTAATCTCAGGAACTATGAACCGATTTCGATTTTTTTGCACTAATAAGAAGCTATATTACTCCCAAGCCTTATAGCCTTTTTATCCCGGAAAACCTTTTTTTGCTGGTGGAACTGCAGGAAATTAATAATATGTAAATACTTACTATAAAAATTACGATTGCACGTCCTCACATAACCATATAAGATCTCATACATTATTTTTAAGACAGCAGGTTGAGTTTCTTTGATTACTTTTGACAAACACAAAAACATTAAAACATTTTCAGAGACTTTTTCATTTAAAATATTAGTCAGATGATCAGGTGTTGTCCGCTTTGCTTGCATGAACGGCCTTCCCCAGAATGAAGTTATTACTGTATACTTTTTAGGACTAAAAGCCTAATATTAATCTAGGACATGGTCTGTCTAGGTACTAAAATTCATCAAATCCGTCATCGGTTCCTCTCTTCACTTTTAACAATAATTAATTAAACATCGCAAACTTTCGCAATTGTAATATTAATAAGAAATAAGATCAGAATGTAGAGTACAGTTTACAGTTGAGGATTTTGAAGCAATTATTACGTCAATTTAAAAGATTAGTGAGTAAACTTCAATCTAATATCTCAGTTCAAACTGCGTCACTCAGTGAGTAAAATGACATAATTAATTATCAAAGTATTTCACTGCGATATATTGATGTAAGTATTTCTGTATGTTTACTAGCGTTGCTCAGGCGCAGTAAATTTATTCGAGACTAATTAATATGTTATTCTAATTCTTAAAATAATTACTTATTCTTGTCACTCGTCCTTTTTGTAATAGAAGTTTTTTAACACTGGTAAACGAGCAGGTAACCTGTACATGATGGTAAGTGACCACCATTATCTATTATTTTAAAAGAACATAACACCTACACAACGCCAGGAATTTTTGGTTCGTTTTCCTACCTATAAAGGAATGGGAATCGAAAAGGGCGAGGGGCTTTTCGATGGGTCGCAGTTTCTGAACAATTGAAAAAGTAAGGAAGTGTAAGTACCTACCTAGCTAAATCAACGCCCTTCTAGTCAGTGAATGAAAGAACTATCAATATTGGAGGTATTGCCTTGATTGTTTTTTTTTATAGCGTATACTAAATGAAACCTCATTTATCATAAAATATTAGATTTTTCGTGTCTGCATCTACTTTAAATCTATACTATTATATAAAGCTGAAGAGTTTGTTTGTTTGTTTGTTTGAACGCGCTAATCTCAGGAACTACCGGTCCAAACTGAAAAATTCTTTTTACGTTGGATAGCCATTTGTTCGTGGAGTGCTATAGGCTATATATCATCACGCTATACCCAATAGGAGCGGGGCAGTAATGGCTAATCTCAGGAACTACCGGTCCAAACTGAAAAAATCTTTTTGCGTTGGATAGCCCTTTGTTCGTGGAGTGCTATAGGCTATATATCATCACGCTATACCCAATAGGAGCGGGGCAGTAATGGCTAATCTCAGGAACTACCGGTCCAAACTGAAAAATTCTTTTTACGTTGGATAGCCCTTTGTTCGTGGAGTGCTATAGGCTATATATCATCACGCTATACCCAATAGGAGCGGGGCAGTAATGGCTAATCTCAGGAACTACCGGTCCAAACTGAAAAATTCTTTTTACGTTGGATAGCCCTTTGTTCGTGGAGTGCTATAGGCTATATATCATCACGCTATACCCAATAGGAGCGGGGCAGTAATGTCTAATCTCAGGAACTACCGATTCAAACTGAAAAAATATTTTTGTGTTGAATAGTCCTTTGTTTGTGGAGTGCTCAAAGTTATATATCATCACGCTATGACCAATAGGAGCGGAGCAGTAATGAAACATGTTGCAAAAACGGGGAAAATTATGAGTTTTGAGAGCTTCCGTTGCCTGCGCTGCGTAAACGGTTAAAGTTTTGCAACAATGATGTATGACGGGAATGTTTCACTTAAAAAGTTCTAAAAAATATATTATAAAACAAAGTCCCCCGCTGCATCTGTCGGCCTGAACGTATTAAACTCAAAAACTACCCAACGTATTAAGATGAAATTTGGTATGGAGACAGTTTGAGACCCTGGGAAGAACATAGGCTCCCGGGAAACTACTACTTTTATAACGGAAAACTTTAGCCTGAAAAACTTTATAACGCGGGCGGAGCCGCGGGCAAAAGCTAGTATACTATCAAATAATTAATATATTTCTGTCGGTTTGCTCAACATATGTTCTTTGGCGTATCTCACCGAAACCAATTAAAAATAAAACGGATTCTTATTATTTTGACTTGGCCATATCCATGTATTGCTACTAATCTTACTATCAGCAGGCGTACTGCTTACGATTAAACGAGCGACCTTAATATTAGCATTTCATTGATTACTTTTATAAATACAGGAATCAAGCTTAAAATGCGAATAAATAACAAAAGTCAATATTATTGAGGTGTTTTGATAATTGATATTTTTTTAAGATATTAAATTATCGTCATTATTATAAATCATCTAGATTGAGTAATGGTTATTGTTATGGATACATTCAACTTTTGTGTTCGTAGTACGCCGAAGTGACAAACATTAAAAAAAATAACAACCTTATATTGCATCTTTATCAATGCTAGTAGTCTAAAGAATAGCTATGAACTAAGAGTCCATATTACTTCACTTATCCTGAAAAAGATTATATTCAGTATTGATAGTTATAATATCGTAATTTTTTTTATTGCTTTTTATGACGAGACGAGTTTGCCGTTCGCCCGATGGTAAGCGATACGACCGCCCATAAACAGTAGAAACACCATCCAACACCTTGAATTAAAAAGTATTGTCTGGCATTCGACTGCGCTTGCCATCCTGAGACATGGGATTTTAAGTTTATGTCCAGTAGTTACACTGGCTATAATGTCCTTCAAACCTAAATCCTTAATACAATGGTTTAAAATCGTTTCAAATAGTGAATCTAATATAATATACGTTTTTTATACATGACTGAATAAATATAGTATTAACTGCAAATTAAGTAATTTGTGGCTGAATTTTAAAGTTGGTTTATATGTCAATGTACGTAACCTACAATGAGTTAAAAATTCATTTCCCCACAAACCCGAGCCGAGATAAGATATGGAACGCGCGTTTGACTGATACTATAGCTACGTATGGGGTACTTAATAACTTGAACCGATTTCACTTTGTGTTCGAAATAATTTATAGGATTAAAAAAAATATAATGTTAAACGGGTACGCATGTGGTTGCTTTTTCAAAATTCATATATTATTTTGACATTGTTAGATACCAAAATCACAAATCGCTTGTTTTATTATGTTTTGATTGCAGTATGTCCCATCTTTCCGTTGTCACGTGCATACATACATATAAATAAATAAGTTTCTATCTATATTCTATATTGATGCTTTAGTTTGTTTGAAAGCGCTAATCTCAAGAACTACTAAACCGATTTTGAAAATATTTTTTAAATATTAAGCTACATTACTCCTGAGTGCTATAGACTAATTTTTATTCCGGGAAAATATTTATCCCGAAAAACGTTTTTTCCGCGGATGGACTTGCAGGCAAAAGCTAGTAGAATAGAAATTACGGCTTACCAAGCAAAGTATAGCCGATTGATTAATAATATAGGTATACCATCAGTATCTATAGGGTACTTCCCGGCGGCCTACACTCTTGAAATATGACACGATGGAAGGTCGTGTGTCATAAGTGAAGAAATGATGACTAGACTATACAACATTTTACTCTAGAAATTAGAACATTGTATTTATCTGGTACAAATTAAAGTAAATAAGTGTGGATTTTTCAACGTGCGATAGTAAGGGCATCTATATTACTCGCTAAAATAATTATTTCTTAGGTGACAGTCCATAAGTTTAAAAATTTTGAAGATTTTCATTCTCGGCTACTGGTAAAAATGTACAGTCGGCTAGAAAATAAATAATTTTGACAAACCTTTTTAAAACGAATGCGACCTCTTTCATATAAGTATTAGAGAGTCTGCTCTACGTGGCTGAGTTTGGAGTAGGTACCTACCTTTAACGTCAGATAGCCAAAAACTAATTCCACGAATAAATATTGTCAACCATTATTTTTTAAGATGATAAGGATGTCTTGATAGTTTATAATTTAATAAATAATTATTTCCAGGAAAACCAAATCTGCATTTGGTTATCATTATGATGCTTGAGCTAATATTTTTATTTTCAGTTTAATTTGCCGATGAACTGCCCTATACCAGGGTCTGAATTGACCCGAGAACCATTTCGATGGGACCAAAGACTATTTTCCTTAGTACTTCGGCTGGCTGGCACTCCTGCGGTGGAGAGGGACACCGGTCTAGTGCCGTCTGATTCTTCGCCCATTGACGCAATGTGTGAAGTAACTGGAGGTAATATACTATTTTTATATTCTATTTTTTTGATATAAGTAACAAAAAAATACGTTTATTGCGGTAGCTTACACTAAACATGAATTATAAGTATGAACAGAAATTATACCTTATTATGGTAATTTAAAATAAATGAATAAATTGTTTGACACTAAAAGCCTAACAGATATAACAGGCAACGTGTACCGTACACAATGAACAGTTGTTTGAGTCCGCGAGGGGTCCCATCTCAGCTTAAAATGCTGCAACATGGCAAACGTTGCAGCGCTGGTTTTCAGATGGTTACCTTGATATGGGTAAATACACAAGTGTAAGAGCCCTGCTTCATAATTTCGGGATTTAAGATTTCTTCCGTGGGATTGCAATTTTAATTTATGGTTCAAAGTTATTATTACAAAAATAGCCTTAACATTTTTGATCAGTTATTATCCTTATCAATGTTTTATCTATTCGATTCTCAAATTGTTAATAAGGAAGACCGTGGCAAAACACTGATAAGTTGAAATTAATAAACTATTTACATACATATACGATTATCAAACAATGTAAACATACTATATTACCGTTCACCAATGATTGAACCTGATATATTCTCAAGAAAAGACCCGAAATTCTATTAATTTCGTAACAATGCACGGTAATAGAGTTGTAACTGCGCACAAAAGTAATATAAGTGTGCTTATGTTAATAATTCCCCAGCAAATGTGGTTGCCATAATAAATTTTGTAACGACAAAACATTCGAAATGATATTGAAACTAATAATTAACGTTTAAAGAAACAAATATTTTCCCTTAGTGACGTACGCGTAATTATTTACCTAAATGTGAATTATTATGGGAATAATTTACCAGTATAACAAGGAACCTTTATGTTATTCCACAATATACTTTGTTTGACTAATTTAAAAAAGTTTTAATGGTTTCCGTGATTGTTTAACGAACATACAAAGTCCATATTAGAAACATTCACGTTTACAGAATAGTTATAAAAAGATTTACAATAAAATACCGCGAACTAAAATATAACAATCGATAACTTAAACTTCATACATCATTAAAGTAACGTCATGATTGTTCCTGCTGCTGACGCGGCACGCTCACTTCGCTCACCCGGCTCGCGCATTTATTTTTAGCCCTAATCAAAACTAACCTACTTAATAATGACGATGGTCCTAGATATTTATCGTCACTGTCATTGACTGCATCACTATCATTAAGCCACATTTACGGATTATTAAGGAGGTATAGTAGATTGAAAAAAAAAAAAAACGTATTTTAATAGTATTGCCTCTTACCCTATTCATCCTTATAAGTAATAATTGTTATGTCTGGACGAATATTAAGTTAGGAGTATTGCATTATCATGAATAAGAATGCATCCTCATACTAGTCTTATTGGAACCGATCCGGTTTTTGTTTAACTACAAGGATTTTTTCGTGACCCGCTCTAGTAGTTTCTAAAGGATTCAAGCCGTGCATGTAGAGAAATTACACAAGTTTTTTTTTCAATGGACTTGAAGAAATGATAATGGGCTCACTTTAAAGTAATTACGATGACACTAAGAAAAATGTATCTAAAGATTTTTATTGTATTGAACGAAAGAGTTGCAATTATCATCTGAGTAACAATAATTATTTTAAATGTTTATAGAAATTTCATACCTCCAGGTGATAGTACATAAACCCTATATAGAACCTGTCCGACAAGTTTTTGTATAGTTCACGTAGTGTCAAGGCATCTGTTGACATATGAATGTAATAATTTTACAATACGATACTAAATTAATGTGTTAAATTCTTCAACGCGGTACGTCGTAATTTTAAAAACTCTTATAGTACGGGATTGTTACTTTCACACAAATGATTGTTAAGTAACCGTTGAATAATTGTGCAATACAGGGTTTAATATTATATTAACGTGAAGGAAATCAATGTTAATGTTAATATTGAATATGTTTACTTATATCTAGCCTTCGATTTAAGCGACATAGTTTATATATCTAGTAACAGTTGATTATTTCTTCTTTTATATCATTCAACAACGAATGTTCCGATTCAAGAACTACTAATGAAAGCGCTTAAGAATAAATAAGTTACAATATGTAAATCTGTTAGAAAGAAGTGACGTCATGTCCAATACGGTGGGAGAGTTTGAAAGAGATAGAATTTATTATCAAGTTGACGCATATGCGCTGGCAACAAATATACCTTCTTAATAAGCGCATTACGCGTTACGACGTTATTCATTTATAATCGACTCGTAATGTAACACAGCGCTACATGCAACGACGCGTTCAACCCGCGTGTCTCGGCTTCTCCCGGAATTCGCATGGATTTCAAAAAAATACTCTTGCGCATTCGATCATTGTGTCTAGACTCTAGATATGTTTAGACATCCATGTTTGCACAAAGCAAAGCGACTACCGTACTTGATTTTAAATGCCTAAATACTAAATACAGCATAGTCGAAAACAAACAACTTGGACTTAATTACTAACTTGATACATCTCGGATTGTTGGATTATATAAAAAGGATTTAAATAATAATTAAGTCCATTTAATCTTTAAAAAGTCGCCTGCGCAATAAAATTAATAAATGGCTTAAATGCAAACTAAACAGGATAAGTATGCCTATAACTCCAGTACATAATTATAATTTAATCATGGATGAGATTAGCTAAAGGTCGGAGTCAGTGCCGCGACTAGACATCCAAGTAGACTGAGGTAAATGTACTGGTTACATGCGAGTAGCACGAACTAGCGCCACTTGGCCTTGTCAGTTAATGTAATGAATCTGCTTACATTTAAAGCATTATGTGTGCTACACAAGCTACGAAAACTTGTTGTTTTCACTTGCCACTTGCATTTTTTAACGTACCACTTGACAGCTCATACGTTTTTGTAATGAGAGCATGACAGTCACTCACCTACTGGTTTCTTTACGTATTGCCCTTATGGTTGTTTCTTCACAACTATCACAAGAACTCTTAGTAAAATGCTAGCTCTGCAAAGCATACTGAACTCAGACTAAAGTGCAACCATTCATTATTTACACTTTGAGGTTGGTGACGTAATAATGCGAAACGTTGCAAGTTACTTATTTTGATTTCTATCAGTTATAAATTAAAATTCAATTACAATTGACAAATTATAGATCTGTTAATAAAATCAAGTAAAATTTTAATAGCGAAGATAAGGTTTTCATACTTATCTTTGAGTTTGTTGTTATTATAAGAAACTAAATACGTTTGGTTGAACATACATATATCTTTTTTATCCGTTTATCATAACAAACTACTTAGAACGAACAGGGCGCCAAGTTTCATTGTTTACAAAATACTAAGATATTTATAGATACAGAACAAAACAGTAGAAAACTGAAAGCTAAGAGTTTTCATAAACGACAGCTTATATCTTGTGTGTGTTGAATAAACAAATATTGAGATCTCTCAATATTTGTTTATTCAACGTATCTACTTTTTCTATCCACCATTATGACCCATTTTATGTCATAAGTCTAAATAAAGTTGAAATCATATGATCTCAAATCTGTGACGTGATTACTATATTTAATGATGCATGGTCAATTTCCAGGGCGTTCCTACTGCATCACGTCACACCGCATGCTGATGCAATGCATCGATAGTCTTGTGCAAAAAGTCCAGAGCGGTGTGGTCATTAACTTCGAGAAAATGGGTCCAGACCCGCCGCCTATCGATGGAGGGACCAACAGGGAAGGCGAGGGGGAGGACATGAATCACGAAGGCGAAAAGGATTTGGAAAACGACGGCGAGAGGAATGGGGTAAGCTATAAAACCTATCTGATCACTCTATGCATTAAAATTTCTAGTGTAACGTTTATGTGGCTTGTTTTGGCTAAATTATGTTAGCTAAAATGTATACGCCTTTCAGTTAGACCTTAAAATTTTAGCTTCCGTTTTCAAATGCACAAGTTCTGTGCATTTTGCACTGAACTTTACTATTGTCAGATGCGATATCATATCATGTTTTAAATATGTTTTTTTCCACAGCGTTGGAACGGTGGCTCTTACCAAACCAACGCGAACCAGGCGCAGAACAGCGGCGCGCCCCAGGCGTGGCACTCGTGCCGGCGACTCATCTACGTGCCGCGGACGGTGGCGCAGAAAGGCTTCGCGGTTGGCTTCTGGCCAATACCGGAATCGTTTCGGTCGGACCCCAATGCGCCTACATTGGTAAGTATCAAAAAATTTGCATGTTTACGATACCTTTGTAGTTCGTGCTGTTCTACGTGTTCAATGTGCGTTATTTTCATTTGGACTCCTTTGGAGATCTTGAATTATCAATTCGTTTGAAAGTCTAAACGCTTATACTTAGCCCATTCGGTGCGAAGTGACTATAACCGATGATCTGCGCTTGCGAGAGATTTATAGGTTGTTCCACTTTGCAAGTTGTGGTATGAGGCCAGGGTCCTTCATATATTAGGAACCTAAGTCCTGTGGAGGGTTGTAAATCGAGCCATATTGACTAGCTGTCATGAGTCGCGTTCATTGATAACTGGTGTTAAGGATCCCTGACCATCTTCGAGAGACGACTTTCACTTTGTTTCTAACTGTATTTCCATCATACAGACGTCACAGGTGTAGTCTACTTATTTAAAAAATAATAATCAAAATTTATACTTTTTCCATACAAAGTAGTGCATGACTCGCCAAATTCTTACGTCTAATTCGTATGTCACTATTATTATTTTGATAACTTTAGAAATCCCATATTGTCTTTTTACTAAAATTAATAAATAAAAACAGAAATTATAATATGCATAAGTATTCCTTTAACGCTCCTCGCAGTGGGTTGATGATTATTATGAATGTAGTCTCGTTAGATTCGTCTGGATTTGTGGGTGGGGCACCGGGTTGCTGACGTCATATAAATCAATATGGCGTACCCACGCCATCATAATGACTGAATGAATATAATAGTAGGATGCAAGGAAAAATATCAACATCTGCATTAGTTTTGCTCATGTCATTTCAATTAGATGTTATTAGGGAAACATGTACACAAATGATAAGTATGTTTTGTAAATCATTTAAGGCTAGGTTTATTTATGTCGGTGATATTACTTTCTGCAATTAGATTATTTGTAGGGTTCTGTACCTCACAAGGAACCCTTATAGGATCACATTTTATTTATTAACAGCTTATTCATTTCCACTACCTACGATTAAAATAAATGCTTAGAAAAGTGAAATAAAAGAATTGTAAATAGCATTGTTATCTGTGCTCTCGTGGATAAAATATAAAATACCTACTTATTATACATATTATACTATTATATTACATTTTCCTCATTCTGAGTTAATTTTTAAATTATCCTCATTCACAAGTGAATTAAACACGTTTTATAATTCCCGCGTTCCAATGTAGTTCATGTTTGTCGATAAGGTTTTAAATTTAATGTAATAATTTATTTTAAAAACGTAGTACTGTATTTTTAAAATGGCATATACAATTGCTTACATATAATATTCAGATTTAGATATTTATTATTCATAGTTAAAATTGTTCAAATTTAACCTATAGATAGCATTCTAGATATTCCACATGAAAAGGCTGCCAAAAGAGCAAAAATAATTAGGTTCTACACTCTACTTTTCAATCCTCATTCCTTTCTTTATGCATAAAATTTGTAAAACGCACTAAACATGAGTAATTTTGGATGTATTAGCAATAATCAATTATTATCGAATGATGCATTTGTTTTGCTCCGAACACTGCAAAAGAAAAAATTTGTAGTAACGATAATAAAATTTCAACTTAATTTATTCTAGCCTCCCCGGTCAGCCCATCCCGTGGTGAAGTTTACGTGTTCGAGCCAGGAGCCGATGGTTATCGACAATCTGCCGTTCGACAAGTACGAGCTGGAACCAAGCCCGCTCACGCAGTTCATACTGGCTCGGAAACAGCCTACGATATGTTGGCAGGTGGGTTTTATCAAATTATTTGAAGACTGCTAGTAAATTCATTCATGTTGAATACAATTCTGTTTGATTATTTTGTTGCTTAGTGATCCCGCACACTCGATGGGTTTCAATGTTTGATGTCGAAATGTGTACCAAATTTGATTATCGAATAAAGAAAACAGGAAACAAGTAAAAAAAAAAAATTAAAACGAAATGTTATAATACGTATAGTCATTAACGGCAGGCATTTGTGTTTGATTCTTACCTTTATGGTATCAAATCACCTATTTTAATAGATATCTTGTGTATGAAACACAATATTGCCACCATCATATTTTTAACAATGGATAATTTATTAGTTGTATTTTTTTTTATCACTGATATACTTTTTACTGTGTATGTATTCCAGGTTTTCATAGCCAACAGCGGTTGCAAGAACTCCGAAATGAACCAACCGTTCGGCTATTTGAAGGCGTCTACGAATCTAACGTGCGTGAATCTGTTCGTGTTGCCGTACAACTACCCGATGTTGTTGCCTTTGCTGGACGATCTGTTTAAAGTGCACCGGTGCAAGCCTACGCCCGAGTGGAAGATGGCGTTCCAACACTATCTTGATAGGATGCCGGCTTACTATGTCGCGGTGAGTGGTTTCTTTGACCTCGGACTATTTTAGTAACTTCACATTGCTTCAGCTTGTGAAATGTGGGTGTTATAACATCTCTGGATATCTCTGAAAAGGGAAAAATAGCGTGATGCTATCTATGTTTGTCATTTTGGTGAAATTTACTTTTATGGAATGAAAGACAAAAAATTATATAAACATTTTAGTTTTTAAAAAATTAATGTTAAAATAACATGGAAAAAAGAAGACGACGCTATCATCATATAACTAGTATAGAGATGTAAGAATCTTTGTCACAAAATAAGTCCATTCAATGCTCTTCCAAAAAATCACTTAATTAACAAAAAGATATTATTAAACCTTTTGTACATGTTGGAATACTACTACCATTCATTACAATTAATTATAATTTCCAGCCTTTACGGAGAGCGTTAACGAAGATGGGCGCATCGGCACCGCTGTTGCAAAGTTTGATTCCGGACACGCAAGACAATTCGCTTAGTTTCTCTGTATTGAACTACTTGAAAAGACTGAAAAATCAAGCCAAGGTTGAGTTTGAGAAGTTGTGTGCTGACGTCATCAACAAGGCTTCCAGTAACAATAATCAAAAGGTAAATGAAGAGAAATTGTCATTGTTAAGTGTTGTTTTGTTGTGGATCTAAACTCGGTAATACTTAATTATTCGGAAAGTCTGGTAAGATCTAAAGTAAAATCGGTATGGAGGACAGTTTCAAGAATAAGAACCTACTGTTTGATAACATCGATAAATTCATATTTATTATGTTTATTGTTTTGATGCGTGTTTGGGCGTTAGATATTGAGACATGCAATGGAATTTGTCACATGATACACAGATGTTTTCTTTAAAACTTAATCATTTAATTAAAACTGATTAGATATCGACATGGTTTTGGAGGGCTGAATTAATAAAGCTATCTCACTTTTGAGTAGTATCATAAGTAGACATTTAAGGTATTGGTTTATTTAATAACAATACATGACCTGCTAATTCAGTTCCTGTTAGCTGAGTTAGCGCTGTTTGATAAAACAAAACTTAGCTGTCAAAATCCGCCATACAGTGTGACTTAAGATATCGTTTGAGATGTTGTTGATATTAATAAAATTAATTAATAATGGTTATCTAATGTTGACTTTAACATAACAGTGTCTCAGTTGATATCGCACTACAGAGCGAAATGGAATTGTATCTGTTAATACGGCCCTAAGTGTCAAGTTACAGTAATAATAACGAACATGATGATTCTTTGAGAAATATCCTCAGTTACACTTAGTTATATAGGCTATTTATATCATATTATGTCATGCATCACCAAATACACATTGTAAGAAAATAAAAAAGTTCTATATTCATTTGCTTACACAAGAGAAAAAATGGTAATAGATGAGTCACGTTGTCCGCTTTTGTAATGATTCAGACATCTTATGGAACTGCGCGCCTGTGATCGGTTACGCAAAATGTGCAAAGAGCCTTGAGAAAGAAAAAAGTCTGCTCTGTATATTACTCTTTATGTTATATGACAACTATTTCTTGGTTTTCTTTGCCTTATTTTTTATAATGTATATTTTTATGCATTTTAGGCGTCTTCTACAATATATTTTGAATACGCCGACATAATTCTAGCTACCGTCTAGGGCCACAATCTTTGATGTACTACCATCTCCAGGGCGGCGCTGCTTCGACAAAATAAAAACATACACATGAAGATGCCATATTTGACGTATTTTTATCTTGATTTCAGGTGGCTGAAAGCGTTCGAGTGATGCCCCGTTCGCCGTTGAAAAAAGATCTGACCACACATCCGTGCCTTCAAGACAAATTCTCAGCCCTCCGAGACCAGCTAAACGAGTTTGGCGGGTTCGTGGTCGGACTGTCAAGGGGCAGACATAAGGCGCAGGCGCACACATACCGGAATCCCTTTGATATACAGCGAAGAGATTTGTTAGATCAGGTTGGGTTAATTTTATTGGATAATTCATTTTGAATGTGCGCCGTGTGACTATTAACTCTGCCTTCGATATGTTTATTTCCCAAGTTGAAGCGTATTTATTTGTTGCAATATAAGAAAACTGAACTATGTGCAAATACCATATAAAAAAATTAACACACTTTTTACGTCATGTCAAAACCTCGTCGCTATTGTATGTCAGTAGTGTTATTAACAAGGACATAATGATAAGTTCATCTAAGTTTTCTTTATACGGCTTATTCCGACGACTCTCGTTCAATGTTATCTATTTGCATAAAGTTCACACACCCTAAGTATATGAATTTTATAGCGTATTCTAAAGAAAATCATCGCAGTAATAAACACTTTATTTGCTATTAATTTGACTTCACAATATTCTGTAATGTGTCAATGATTGTGTAGCTTCATCTATATTTTAGACTTTGCTTGACGGTGTATGGATATATTTGTTATTTCTGGTTTAAGGTTGTACGCATGCGAGCTAACTTCCTGCAACCGTCGCTAGCCCACACGCGGCTGGTGGACGAGGACAGTGTGCACTCGATGCCGGTGGCGCAAATGGGCAACTACCAGGAGTACTTGAAGCGCATGACGCCGCAGCTGCGAGAGATCGAGACGCAGCCAGTGCGACAGCACATGTTCGGCAATCCGTTTAAGATAGACAAGGTTATTGCCAAATATGAGTTACCGGTAATTATTTTAATCGATTGCAAAAGTGCCAGGTTTTTGTGCTTTGACGGTTTGTATGTTTATAAACTGTGCATAAAGTAGATGATAATTTCATTGAAATTTTCTTTCTATGGTATTACCTATGGGATTAGTGATTTAAATATTATTATGATACCATTTAATTATTTCAATTAATTTTAGACTATACGGAATTATATGAAAAAATATATATCAAATAGTCATATTATAGGTAAAGTAAGTGTTTTTATTTCGGTCTTGGTGGTTTTGTATGATTTTGAAGAATGTGTTGTATCGTTTGCAGCGCATGATGGTGGACGAGGCGGACATCGACCCGGTGGGCGGCGCGGTGCGCGGCGGCGCGGGCGGCGGCGCGGCGGGCAAGCGCGGCGCCGACACCCCGCGCGCGCCGCCGCCCAAGCGCAAGCCCGGGCCGCTGCCGCTGCACGTGGTGGCGCGGCGCCCGTCGTCGCCCGCCAGCCCCGCGCTGTCGCCGCCCGCGAGCCCGGCGCCGCCGTCGCCGCCGCCGCTGACGCCGCACTCGCCGCGCCGCGCTCACTCGCCGCCGCCCTTGCCCGCGTCTTCCCCCGCGCCGCTGGGGCAGTTGAGTCCGCTGAATCCTTTGGCACCATTGTCACCGTTATCGCCTGTGTCGTTGCGGCGACCGGCCTCGCCTCTAGCCCCTGTGCCTTCAGACCTGCCATCAGGAAGACCACCAGAGGTAAATAAATCATTTTAATATGAGCGAATTTAAATAATATTGTCTTTTTAAAATGTAATCTGTATAGGTAAATGAAATTTAAAAAAATCATAAATCTAAAACTAGAAGATTGTAGTGTTTTAAATGTTTAAAATATTATTATGTTTCTAGGAACCTCCACACGTGGATACGGGCGGCTCAGCGGTGGGGCCGGCTGCACCGCCCGCCTCTCCACCTGCAGTCGCCCCCGCCAACCTCCCGCCTGTTGTGAAACCGTTTCTCAATGGAGGTTCGTATTATAAGTGATAGATTTTGTTTGTTCCTATATATTATATAATTTACAAATATGTTTTGAAATACGCATGCCGAAATATTTGAAAATGGGTCTGAACATTTAGTACCAAATCTTCTAATTTGGTATCAATTTGATTGTGTTCTCCAGATGCGTATACCACAATGGGTAGCAAGATGCCGCGATCGCCGTCGCCGCCGAGCTCGCCGCCCGCCTCGGCGCCCGCGCCGCCCGCAGCTGCCGCGCCTGCCGTCGCTGCGCCCGCCACCACCGCGCCTGCGCACGACACGCAAGAGCTGCAGATCAACGCCATCCTGCAGGGCATCGCCGCGGAGAACAACTCGAATGCGAGGGGGAAGAAGCGGAAACGAAAGGTATCTGTTTATTATTTATGGATTTGCGATCTTTGAACTGTCGCCACGCGAATGTTAACTAAAATGTTTTCTGTTAAGGACTTCATAAAAAATTGTTTCGAGAGATATGGGAAAATTGTTCAAACGAATTAATTTTATTGCATTATTTACACAGCATGGAATTAACGGCCAATTGTTTTACTGCATAATTGTTGCATGTTTATTAATTCGGATCCGTAAGAATATGATGTTTGTGTGTAGCAGAGCGAGCGCGGCGGAGGCGGTGCGGCGGCGGTGCCGGCGGGCCCGGCGCCGCCCACGCGCGCCGAGCTGGCCGACATCAAGCGGCACAACCTCGACGTGCGCGCGCACGTCTACCGCGCCGTCCGGAGACCCGGCAGAGGTGTGCTATTATTATTAATTCGATTTTAATTATTTAGGTCAACTGAGACAAGAAAATTAAACACCAACTGCTCTCTAATTTTCATAAAATTTTCATTAGAACGGTTTGCAGACCGCATTCATGTATATTTATGTGTTATGTCGGGTTCCTTTTAAAAAAAATTACGTTTCGACATTGTACTGCAGTATGTTATTCACCCAGAGACATTCGATGTTAAGACACATAATGCCCAAAAATTGCACTAGATACAAACAACATCAATTGAACTCAACTCTCAACTTCATAAGATTAGTTTAGAATAAATAATATAACTATCAAATTAACATAATCATTTTATTTTCAGATTTCACAAAACTATTCGAACACTTAAAACAGTTAAAAGGCAGTGTGGATATTAAAAAAGATGTGATACGTGATGTGATTAACGAATCGCTAAGGTTTAAGCGGAAAGCGCTCGCTAAGTTACTGGAGGACTTTTTGGCCGGTTTAGAGAAGAACGGGAGTAGTGCGTCTGTCACTATGAAGCGGTACAACAACGCGGTCCACTACAGTAACTCGGCGCACAGCTAGTGACGAATGAAAATCGCGTGGTCCATGCCACAGTGATTAACTGTTCTAGAGCTCAAAAACATTGTAGAATATGTGACGCGATACCGTCAATAGAATTCAAAGCAATTACCGTATTACAGTGAGATCTCCCGTTTGCAGTTGTATGTTTAAGAAAAATTCCTGTTTCCGTTCTGATGTACTTCATTAGCCAAATGTTATGTTGCTCGAAACCATAATGGATTTACATTCAATTTCACCAAAATAAAAGCATTTATTTTTACATCGCGTTAACCGAATATATTTCGAATTGTGAATCTGCGGTACTTCTGATTCTGGGGCCTTATTTTCGTATTTGTTTGTTAACAATGAACTTTACAATTTTTATACAGTTTGAGAAATATTTACGTAGGAAATAAGGCCCTCCACCATCATAGTATAATTTGATAGCTGTTGTAATTTTAAATCGTATTCTATTTAAAATTATTAGCAAATGCATAGTTAAATTTACATATGGATTTTAGATAATTGTTATGTATAATATATTGCGCTTCATGTTTGCACAGTGATCGACAATAGAATATTAGAGATTTAAAGCTATAAATATTTAAGTTTTTAAAACAGTGATTCATTTGATATTACGCTTTGTAAAATAGATAATAATGGCCTTCGATGGTATTAATAAATTTAAATTGTGCACATACTGCGCACTGTCCCGAGTTTTGACGAAATTCATTCTGTATGGAAGCAATTTTGGACTCCAAATAGAATATCGTTTTCGGTACTTATATTTAACTATAAATGTTTGTCCATTCCATGTTTTTTTTTCACTAAATAGCCAAAAAATTTGGGTACTGCCCCACTTTGATCCGAAAGGAAGTTATGGTCATTTCACAGCTTTCAAGTTATACTAAGGAAGCACGCGTCACACCTGAAGGCATTGCTGAATGTGACTACCTTCTTGTCCGTTTATAGGCTTATTACATTATCAAGCAATATTTAAACAATTTGACGAGGTGTCTTATTTGTGCAAAATGATCGCGAAATTGTGTGTAATTTCGTAAATTGTAAATATTAATGTAAATATATTAGAATTATTATAATTACCAATGAAATGTATGTAGGATGCTGTTGGCATCGATGCGGTCGTTAGCGTGTTCGGATGTTATGAATTTAATTTTGAAGGACTGCGATGTCCAATAAACGTAATTTTGTATAAAAGACATTGTTGGGAAATTATTGGTGTATGTTTTGTGATCCGGCCACGCTAACTAATGTAAGGTCAATTGTAAAGTGTATAATATCATTTTTTAAATAAATTATGATCCTTATTGGATTTTTATCATGTGTTTTATTGAAGTGTTTTATGTAGGTACGTGAAGATACATACATACTTTACTAATATTGTTAATAACACATGTTTATGACAAGAAAGTAGCGAATTCATTGCGTAAGCTGCATGTTCGTATAATCAGAGTTTACCCAGTCTCCTAACCTAACCACTAATCACGAGAGTTCGTCCTTAAAAACATTGTTAATTTTAAGCCCAAAATAAACTGGGATATTCTTGAGAATGCCGGAAACGGGTTTTTAGCGATCTGGATAGTGAAAATGAATATTGTAAAATAAGTTATCCATAGTGGGGGCCCACAAAAATATTCTAGCAGATTTGTCCGCGTGAAAATGTTTTCCAGAATAAAAGTATCGCTATATATTTTCTCAGCATAAAAAGTAGCATAATATGTTTTTCACAGGGTCTCAAACTATCACCATAGCATATATCATCAAAATCGATTGGTGTACAGGTGTTTATCTCGTTCAGACAGGCAGATAGATGCTAGGGAATGATAGGGACGTGTCTTGGTTTTATTAATTATATTTTATAGAACTTTAAGAGGAACAATTCCGTTACACATGATTTATGCGTAATTCAATCGTTAACGCAGCGCACGCAACGGAAACTGAAAAGGAAAAAAAATTATCCGTTTTTAAATTTTTTATTTAGACTCCGCTCTTATTGGTCTTAGTGTGATGTTATATAGCCTGTGGCCTGTAGCCTTTACAATCCTATAATATTTTTTCATTTAGAATCAGTAGTTCCTGAGATTAGCGCATTCAAACAAATTTCAGCTTTTATATAATGGTATATTAGGGTAGTCTAGAATAGGGCATTACATAAATATTTCTTTGCGAGTATGGTAACCTAAGTAAGATACCTATAAAACAAAGTAAACCTAAAATGTAGAATTCGTTCTCAGAACATTTTTTGCCTATCAAATTATGTACCCAAAATTGTTTTTTCATCAACATATCAGTTCGTATTTGTCTCTATTCATCTTCAGCAAGAACTGCTATTATGCTAAATCCCAGTCAATCAAAATCATAAAACCAACTTTGAAGCCGCGCAGAGGAAAATGGTTGAATTTAAGGTTACGATAACTGACATCGCGGTACGGCATGGCACGGAGCAGAAAAATATATTTTTTTAAAAGATTCACGAGACATCACGTGTGTTTGCAATCATAGGATATTCAATTACACCGATGCTCATTTTTCGACACAGTGTTATTTTTTTAGTAGGCGTCCCTGCATTCTGCACTGGGAGAAACTGCGAATGGGATACTGAAATCCCCGGCTTAGCGACTGCAGGGGCCCGGAGATTTGAGGGGGATGGTGTAACAGAAGGTTAGGAACGCCTGGGACCGCTACAAATGTCCCCCACATGTATGGGTGTATATTAGTGCAATACAGCTTATTAAGTCACCAATGAAATTGCAAGTCGTTGTAAGATATGCCCTTCATCGGCGGTTACTTCTGTTGTACGAATCTGTGATGTCCAGGGTAGACTGTGGCAGCAGTGATACCGGACACGTTTAATAGTTGGCGTATTTTATTCGTGAATGAAATGTTTCATTACTCATTAGCGTTAGATTTTTGTACGGTCTTATTGTATGTATTGACTCGAGACAATCGCATTAAGAACTGCCTGCTTTGGGCGCACAAATACAATGTAAAAAAAGGATTTTTTTCATTTATATTATTTGTCGACAGTTTTGTAGTTGTTCGTGTTGCGTTATTCGTCTGTACCTACTGTAAATCGCTCAGGTTAATACCTAATAGTCTAAGAGCCCGTGAACCGCAGACCTTCGTTATTTTATAAAAGCTGAAAGTTTGTCAGCGCGTGCTCCCAACACAGGTAAGAACGATGGGCCATTATGAAGTTTGGGCTACAGTGGCTTTGGCAGGTACACGGTATTAAAGGTGTGTAAAGGGTGTGTGTGTATCAAAAACGTCTGGCTAACGAGGAAACATTATTTACTTATTACCCAAGTACTATATATAAAAATCAGCTTTTATACTATTATAACTTCATGAACATTAAGGGTGTCTGGCAAGGGATTTCCACGATGTTAAGTGTCTGTCAATGAATAACGTGATTTTTAATAATTTTCTGAAGGTAATACCATTAAATTTCACTTTATTATTTGATGAAACTAAATCGGTATTTTACACACCTTTAGTACCGTGTACCTGCCAAAGCCACTGTAGCCCAAACTTCATAATGGCCCATCGTTACCTGTGTTGGGAGCATGCGCTGACAAACTTTCAGCTTTTATAAAATAACGAAGGTCTGGGGTTCACGGGCTCTTGCTCTATAAGTAAATCGCCTACAAATTACAATGAGTAAACGTGATTGATCGGAAAAAATATACATGTAAGTAATTTCTTAAAATTCGAACAGCCAATTAGGCATAAAAAAAGGTTCAATCACATTCGGTACAAAGCACCTACACGAAAATGTTGATAAATCAACATAGCCCATTCAAATGCATGATAACATGATCTTTGCATTTTTTAGAGGACGCAATTTTATTTTTGGGACACGTGTGGGGGGTCTATAGAAGCTTAACCTCAAATTTGTGGGGTCGTCACCATTGTTCCCCGGCCGCAACCTTGTAAAAAGGGGTGAAAATACTTTTTTCGCGATATCTTGGAAACTATGTGTCTTACAAAAAAAAATTTGTCATAATTTGAAGTAAATTGTTTTGCCTACAAATATGTTTTATATAACTTTCTGTCTTAAATTAAAAATTAAAGAAGTTATAAGCATAAAAGTGAGAATTTTTTTAATTGGCGGGGAAAAGAGTTAGAAATGAATAAATAAAGTTTGTACGAATTTAACAAAAATTTTGTAAGAATACATTTACAATTAAAAAAAAATACAAAAATAAGTTAAACATTTCGTTTCGACCGGATTCTGAGCATTGACGAACCCGGTCAATTTTGGAGCGCTGTAACAGCGTTTTAAATGAATGAAATTAAAAAAAATATAGGAAAAAAAATCCTCAAAAGATCATCTACAGGATTGGTTTGAGGTATTTTTGTTGTAAAATGTATAAAAACAAGTTATACGAACACGTAGAGCAAAAAAGATTTTTTCTATAAAAAATCTCAGTTTTTAGCTTATAACTTCTTTAATTATTAATTTAGGACAAAAAATTATATAAACATATTTATAGGCAAAACAATTTGCTACAAATTATGACTTTACAAATATTTTTGTAAGACGCATAGATTCCGAGATATCGCGTAAAAAGTGTTTTCACCCCTTATTCCAAGATGGCGGCCGGGGGACAACGGTGGCGACTCCACAAACTTGAGGTTAAACTTCTATTGACCCCCCACACATGTCCCAAAAATAAAAAAGTATCCTCTAACAAATGCAATATTCGGTCCATAAATTGTAACATTTCAATGGACTAACATAGAAGCTTAAAGGCCTTTTATACATTTCAAACGATTTTCCGATTCTCCAGTCGCCTATTATGTTTTTTGTATTTTAAACCCAAGTAAAACAATGGGTTACATTTTCACTCGACTCCACTGATAAGTTTGCCCGCCGCATTAGGGTAAGATTACTCGCCGTTAAGGTTAAAAGTCTAAAGACAAAGCACTAACGAGGTCTAGGTGTCTTTTTACGAAAACGAAATGCTTATTTATGGTACAAAATTTTTCTAAACATAGTTACAATAAATTAAAGTGAATACTGTATTCAGTTTTGTTTTTATTTGTTCTTTCATTAGTTTGTTACCTATTTTAAAAATATTATGAACGAAGATAGTACCTCTCCATTTTTTTATGTATAGTGCCAAAGTACATAGTACATACCAGTCCTTATTTATTATATTTACCTGTGTCTACGAAATAAGCATATTTAAAATTTCTCATACAACATTGATAAGTAACTACTTATACTTTCTGCCAAATCATAGTACAATTTCATTAGACAAAAATACAATCAAGTATCATACATAGAACTGTACCAGTACCTACGTATAGACAGTTAAGCATAAAGTTCCCATCTAAATATTTTAACCTAACGCCACTAGTTTAAATCTGATTGTACTATTTGCGCAGATCGGTTGCCGTATAGAGTCTAGTTTGTAAGGCAAACACGAGTACATGCATAGCGGATCCCTAGATGCGACAATACGCAACAAACTTCAAGTTTCCGCAAATTAATAGATATTTTAGAAGTTTGCACTTAGTCGCACATATTCTAAATTGTTAATCTATGCCTCCTGTGTAAACTATTATTTAAAAAAAATAGCGATATTCATTTTTTAACGTATCGTTATGTAGGAACTGTTTACTAACAAACCCATAAAAAAAAGTGAGTAAATTATTTCTAATGAAGGCTTTTTTTCGTTAATTAACTGTTGAATTAAATGGGTTTGGTACTGAACAGTACCTTATCAACGAATAGCCTAAAAACTGAATATCGATATTTTCCCAGATACGATAGTTTACTTAGGAGCCGTCGTAATGTGTGAAAAGAAAGTGTGACTACGAGACCGCTAAGTTGCAGTCAGCTGTCAATCTTCAGACTAATTAGTTAACTCACAACTTAACTGTTTTAGGTAACAATGTCAGCATAAAAAACAACAGTAACATACGACCTAGTAACTCAAATACTGACGTAAAATATATAACATCATCAAAATAATAATTGGTACAAGCCTGTGACATGCTGTAATTAAACTTAGTTCATCAAAAGACACAGATTCGAAAGCATTTTGCGCAGAAACCGCCTTGGGAAATTGAAGGCGACTGAATGGGCTGCAACAACAGAGATAATGTAAACGCAAAATTGGATGCGCCGAGTCCACCCCATACTAGATTCTATTCAGAATAACGCGCCGCCGCTCGCTTCGCCGCCCCTTGTGGCACTCTGATGTCATTGAGACGTAATTGATTCTATTTACGTACTTCTACAATAGCTATAAAATGTATTTTTCTAGTTTGTGTTTTTAATTAAAACGTTGCGAATATTAATTATACTGTTGATGTTTCTCGAAATATTTAAAAAGTGAAATGGAGTATAGGTAAGTAATGATTAGGAATTGTATGTAGGTATCACAAGCCCAACTGTCAGGAATAAAATGTCATACTTATAATATTACTAGTACTATTACTACTATTGCTCGCGACTTCGCCTCGCTTTTTGGGGATAAAAATTCTGCGATATATTTTCCCGGGATACAAAGTAGCCTTCCCAGGGTCCTATACTATCTTCACAACAAAATTTCATAAAAATCCGTTTGGTAATTTTTTAGGAAAATCGATAACATACAGGCAGACAGAAAAGGGGACATTGTTTTTATAATAATATGTATAGATATAAGTATTCAAGTAAGGTCGAAGTTAGAATTTTTAGTGATATCAGTGAAATATAAGCTATTTTCTCATTGCTATATACTTAATATGTACAGACATTAAGGCACTTACGCTTTTTGTAAGCTTTCGTAGATGATTTGCCTGGGGCTTGACGTCGTTGATCCCAGTGGGGTATAAAATTAATACAAATTATTTTGCAGTACATTATAAGTATAAAAAATATATTAAATCCCGCTTGGTCCCATATGAGGTAGGAAATGGACAGGCAAATAATAAATACCATTTTAATGAGCGTTTATAAAAATAAGCAACGGGTAACATCTCCGTTGTTTTCTTTGTTCCGCATATGTTTACAGTAGTGTGCATCATTAGGCCATCGACATTCGTCGCGTAGTTGCAATAACCACCTCTCACTACTCCACGCTGGATAAAGATATTTCGAAACTGATTGATATTCAAACATTCAATAACAGCGTTTTGCTTTTATTCTATTTTGTAATGCGTGATGAGTTTTAGAATTTGCAATATACTACCCATTCTATTAAGATGTTATTTTTATTCGAGTTACTTTCGGCGAAACGGTTCTAAAATCACTTACTTAATTTCATATATTTTTCTACCCCCTTTTTGTTAGATTACTTTAAGTGAATAATATAATAATATTGCACTTGTTATTTTTGTCTTGTTTTTACTTTAATGGAAACGTTGGTAAAAAGCATTTATGAATTGATGTTATTTATTAATAAGTATTTACTTGCTATGGCAATGCGTGCTGTACGTTTCAAGACAGTGTCTATTGAATCTAGAATAGGTACTAACATAACTAATAATACTTAAATAAGTAATACCTTTATGCAGTTCATATAAATCTAATGTTAAAATCAATGAGTTATTTTGTACTAATGATTTGTTCGGGGACTCATGGCAGAAGGACCTTTAAAAGGTTAGATTTGGCGTAGAAAATGACTGAGAGATTTTGATCTACTACACAGCATTTTTCTATCCTTATTATTAACATTTTTGTATAGTTTACTTTAAAAGTTTATATATTTAAAATTCTAATCTTTTTTCACTTCAAGGCAAGCAAAGGCTATTTATATCTCACTATTGGAGTTTTAAATAAGAGACTAAGTAATATTTTTATTTATTAAGCGTCTATGTTGATAAGTTTTATCAACATCTATTTCAGGATTCTATCGAATGTTAAGATCATTAAGCGGAAAATTTATTTTTAACAATAAAGAACAAGTTATCGAACTGCTAAAAACTTTTCCACAATGTTTGTTCATATTGCATGTATAAATTCCTGTAAAAACGACGTATTCTAAACAGTGTCAGTTGGGCCGCCTTGGACATTGTTATTTATCACGAGGGCGAGATTTATTTATATTTATATCCATTCCCCTATCTAAATTACGTGCTTTATCGCTATTTGTCCGGTTAATGCGATTTTTACTGCTCGCGATGATATAACATTTTTTTGCCGAATGTGTGCATGGAATAGATAATTTACGGCAACCGTCAACCGTCGGTATATTTTGAAAAGTTTTTATATGGAAATATACATAGAATATCTGGGGAATGAGATAAAAACATAATTATTGAACACGCAACACTAATAACAGTCTTAATCCGTACCTATCTACGAATCGATCGCAAGTAATGAACCAATTAGATGAAAGTTTGATGATTACGTTTATTGCTTATTTTATTAGATATTTTGTATTCAGATAGATCAAGTCCCGTATTTAAATTAACACTAACTTATTCCTTAATAATATTCTAGAAAAGGACTTTATGCGGGTCGAACTGTAAGAATAACTTATCTTAATTATGATGGTAAAGACTTGTGCTAAATAATGAAATCTACGTAATGTGTTAAAATTTAAAACTAATGTAGTGTTGTTACTAAATGTAATTATTGCTTATTGACCTTTGAATACGAAAATATTTTCCCAAAGGTTCGTTAATTTTACTTAAATATCATAAAATTTTGGTATAATTTGCACAAAACTTTTTCATATTCATGAAAAAAGATTGTGAAGCAAATCAATGGACTCCACTTAACTATAACTATAAAATATTTTTAATAAAATTGCAAAGCACACTTAAATATGAACGTCTAGCGGTCATACAAGGTTATAGTTTGATGAAAAAAATATGGAATAATCAAGTTACAAGAAGTGTTCTGTGTAATCGAGTTGCGAAACGAAAGGTTCGTCTATTGCGAGTATTTTCACTTTCAAACGGCTGACGGGTCGGGCAGGGAACAACGGTTTAATTAGTTTTTCTTTAATCGTTGTATATTTGACACTTTGATCTTTAAAACGTTTAAAACAATTGTTTCTCGGCTATTCTGTTTGGATATTTGTAGATCTTATGTGTTGTATTTAAGATATAGTAAATTTCAGACGTTGCGCAGGCGCTGTTAACACCACTGACAAACAATTCGTTGCTATAAAACTGATAGTAGCTAAACTTACTGAAATGTAGGACTTCGTAGTTGAAGTTGCTGAAGCAACTGTCAGTTTTATAGTACTACTTATAGTGTTTCTGGGTAAAAAGTTGACAGGGTATGCGCAACATCTTAGCGCCCCAAAAATAAATAACGAAATACTAAACATTTTATGATCATCTCACATATCTCACGTACCATTTTCTTACACAAACATTTTATAAAAGTGAAATTCGTAGGTGGTGGGCGTGCTTAATTCATAAAAGGGATCACACTCGCACCAGATAAGGTTATACGGAGACGTCGTAAATCCAAAGTGCCGAATTTCACGTCTGACTTGCTACGTGGCGGTTGGTAATGGCTGCTGTACTGTGTTCTAGTAGATTGCAGTTCGCTAAGTAGGTTCCTATAACTTGGCAAGTCACAACAGACGTACCTATTATAACTTTATTGCTTTCAACAGCTGCGTTGAGCTCCAACTGTATTCAAAACTCTGCGGTTTTATCATCTATTCATTTGTTTTTACTTGGAAAATAGGTATGGGTTGCAATTAAAATTATTTTGTGTTTGTCGACATTAATGGAATGTTGAAAATTGGATGTTCTTGGAATTTTCTAACTGGTAATGTCTATACTAATTTACTGGAATTTTGTGTAATTGAAATTATAGATGTGAATGTTAAATTGCTCTATGTTTTGGATGCAAAGTCGAACAGGATGATTTTACTGTGAAATTATTAAAAGTTCCTTAAAGTTTCCTAGAACTGTCTATTATGTAACTAATTCCACACTTAACGTTAGTAGCGATTCCGTTTGATACATCCATAAATATTATTATAAAAATACCCATTGAAAAAGCAAGATATTTTAAACATTTGCTTTGTCGTCATACTTTTTAAATACAAAGTAAAACTAAATTTCTACCAGCTTCTACAAGGCTTCAACAATTACAGTTAGAAGTTATCAATGAAATTTAATCTCAAACCACCACATTAAAATATTTCATACAATTCTCGGCACAACTGTAAAATGCAATTATCTACGGAAAGCTTACAAACTCTTCTTTGAAACAAAAACAGTAGCTATTTCAGGTAAATGATAATAACCTACAAATGTTAGATAATGGCTACTTTAATACACATTGTAAAGCAAACATGAGCCAGAGGAAGTTGACCGCGAAATGTAGCGGGATATTTGATGGGCCACTGATAAATTTGGAAACGATCATATCTCTATTTTTATTGACCGTTAGATTCGATATTGCCCGCAGAATCGATATCAACGAAATTTAACTGCTCTTTAGTTGACCCGAGTTTTAGTGGTCATTTGTGGGTTTCTCACGAAATGTATGACATAACATGTTTTTTTTTAAATCTCTTTTCTTTCCCGTGTTGGTAGGAAATGTTGCGCTGAAATTGTTTTCTAACGCCGTCTACTATTTATTTGTGGAAAGTTCACATTTACTTTGGTTTTAAATAATTTTCTATGCAGAATTATAATATGTTTACAATAGTGTAACTGTTTCTACCCAACATGGACACCAAGATATGTCAATTAGTAATATAATAATGAAAGTCACAGGAGGTCGCTGGATGCGCGCCACTTCCAATAGGTCGATCTGGAAATATTTGGGGGAGGCCCATCTTCAGCAGCGGACATCCAGCGGTTGATGATTTCGTACATATACAGCATTTCACGCGTACAATTATTACACCCGTATATCTGGATTACTTAACTGTTAACATAAAACTTTACATTAAATTGTTATATCTATAATATTTGTAGTAGAGTCGGGCTATAATAGTTTTAGCGGCGATAGCCTAGTTGGGTGTGGAACGGACTGCCAAGACGAATGTCCGCAGGTTCAATCCCATGGTTCCCATTCATTTCATCCCATCATGTGTAATCCCAAAGGCACACACATCTGAATTTTCTAAAATCATGTGTGTATTCTTTGTGAATTTATCGTTCGCTTTAACGGTGAAGGAAAACAACGCGAGGAAACCTGCACATCTGAGAAGTTCTCTATAGGAATTTCGAAGGTGTGTGAAGTCTACCAATCCGCACTAGGGCTGCTTGGTGGACTAAGGCCTAATCCTTTGGGCAAGTATATATTACAGGGCTGATATTATATAATAGTTTTAATCAGCGCTGTTGCATAGGAAACGCCAGAGAGGTGATGTTTCACTTCCCACGGACTATGCTGGAAGAGTTGCTTTGTTTTATCACATTAAATATCGGAAATGCGAACATAATTTCAGAGATATTTTCGATGTCTGGGTTACAACCCACGAATTACTATCACGTGATTTAGAGTTTTCTATAAAAATACGCATAGCTAATAATGCTAGGTGAATTAGAAAAAACTACGCCAGGAATTATCTACATTTGCACCACCAATAAAGTACTTCCAAGAAAAATTACACGCGTAAGATATCTAAGACATAACTACTCGCGACCATGCAACTTGGGGGCGTCAACCTCGGCATGAGCAACTCGGGCCAAGCCTCGAGCGATGTAAATACAGCTACATCACGTATTTATTCCCACCGACACGTTTCAATTAGAGGAGACATACTCAGAATTAACTTGCATGTCTTTGCCTTGAATAAGATTTGGGTAAGGCGTGGCATATTGTAAAATTTCAAGTGTATAGGGAGCTAATTTCATCTCCATATTCAGTTTACGTGATTAGATTTAGTTTTGCTAAATGTAAATAGTATATCGTGTATCACACTATTTGCAGATTTATTGCTAAATTATTTTGTGATTAAATCTATGTAATCTAATATTATAAATAGGAAGGTTTGTGAAAATGTTTGGATGTTTGTTAGAAATAAACGCAGAAACAAGTGAATGGATTTATATGAAATTTGGCTCACGGATAGATTATGTCCATGATTAATTTGTAGCCTTCTTTAGTCCCAGTAATTTGCTATCATGGCGATTAATGTTTTTTTTTTTAATAGGTGGTGCTAGTGTTATAATGGTGGCTTTTCGAATCCCGATTCCAAAATATAATTTAGGGATTGTTGTAACGGGGAAAGCATTTAAGCGGACAAAGCTACGGGCAACACCTACTCATAGTCTCTAGTTTTATACGTGTATGAAAATCAATCTTTAATCTTATTACAGGCCATTAATTAAATACTCATTCTCAGAACTTGGGTCGGTCAGCGTATCCTTTGTAGCCTACAGCTTTGTATAGTTCGGTTGATAGATCCATGCCGGGCAGAAATGATATTGATGTGGTCATAAATTACAATTTCACATGAACGCAATGATACACCCGACCGGAGTATTTGTGGTGTTGTCAATAACTTTTCTTATTAAATGACATGGACCCGTCATTCGATTCCATGACACCATATTCAAATTAAAAATATTTCACATTATTAAAAATAGCGCGAAGTAACTCATTCCTCACGCAATACGAATATATTACAACGTCAATTCACTACCCTCATCCGGATCTGAGAAAGGAATTTAAATAATCCACATGAAAACACGGAATTTTATAATAGCTGTTTAGAAATTAGGAGTAATAAGGATTTGTACATTTTCTTTAAGTATTACTTTAAACATTGCTTCTGGCATTGAAAGAATGAATATTGCCACCTTAAATTTCAAGCAATATCACGTTCATGCATCATTTACCATAATAGCCAGAACCCCTGGGTGCTAATGTGTAATTTTAATGTTACTGTTATATTATAAAGCATGAATACCTATAAGATTAATAAAAATAAATCTCTAGTCACTATATATACTCAACCATTCGTTGTTATAAACGATAAAAATATTCACCTACAATTATCTTGAACGTGAAACAGCGAATCTTTATTGCTTACAAGAAGACGGCGGGATATTATTTCGAATAAATGTAAATAAACCCTCTACGGATAACATTTCGTTGTGATGTATTTTCGCCTCAGGCACGATAAGTGGAAAACTTAGCGTCGCGAGCACAAGTCATATGCAAATTACAAAGTTATGTCATATGATAATTATACTTTTAGTTTCTGAGTCTGCACTGAGTCCACAAATGTTTTTGATAAACTAAAAACATGTTTAATTCTGGAGTTATTCTATAGTACATTGTGGTTGTTGCCAGCTTTAATTTTTTAAATAAATTCTCTAAATGCTTTAAAACATCTGGGTGCCGTGTTGTGTGTTTTAGGACATAATTAAACTTGTAGTAAATGTCTCTTTGTCTGCACAGAGTTGATTTTTTAATATCATAAATCTATTACTAGATTTAATCATATTATTTTATTTTTTAGTTTATTTGGGACAATAAAGAATTGTGTAACAACACTTTGAATGGAAACAATAGTATAGAATAAGCAGCAGCAGCAGCAGCAGCAAGCAGCATAACAATCACACAACCAACACTATTATCAAAAAGTAAAATTTAAAAAGAACCGGAACAGAGTAAATAAAAAAAAAAATGAAATTAAAGGCTATAAATTTATACAAATCAAATAGTCACCTAAAGTTTACATGATAGTGAGTTTCTGAGATACAATGTTGGCATTAAAAATAAAAAAGAGCATGTTTATGTTGATGTCATTAATTTAGTTACAAAGAATAAATATTTTATACGTGTTTCAGGTAAAACAGTTTACTGTGGTATAATAGTTTATAGGTTTACCTTTGACAGACGATGCTCAAAACACTCGCGGCTCCGTCTACATGATGAAAGAATCAAAAAATTTATATTTAGTTGTTTTCCCAAAGGATTTTTTACATCTTAGTAACTCCTTAGCGTATGAATTTTCCATAATCCTTACATAGTGCTCACCTCTACCGTTACCTACGTCATGTATGGAATCCTTACATACAAATTTCATCGATCTAGAACCACCGGTTTATGTCCTACGATGTGTGTCAGTCAATGTTAATAATTTGATTAACTAGAAGATATCTTTTGCAATGAATATGGAAGGGTTCCTTAATCTTTACAGAAAAATATAGTGCTCTTGCTTCCATTATTCATCGGAATGTAGACTCTCTAGCTAAAGTACGACCTAAAAGCCTAAAAGATATGGTATAAACCCGTGCATATATAAAACTACAGCACTTTATAATGAGTAACATTCTTGCTCCAAGAAAGTTTATGTTAAAAGTCTATGTTGCATATAGACCGCAAGTCCCCAATAGTGTTAAATGTGACAGATAAAAAGAGTACTTGATCCAGATATTTAAATTATTATACTAATGTGTACTGTATATATATAACATGCTTATGTGAATATATATATATATATATATATACAATACAAATATATATATATATATATATATATATATATATATATATATATATATATATATACGGTATATATATATATATATATATACCGTATATATTTTCATGTGAGCTGAGGTGTGAGCAAAACATAATAATATAACTTATATTTATTATTAATTATGGCTGAAAATTAGCTTCATACTCATACCAGATATGAGGTATTTACCAATGTAGTTTAACAGAATATGTGGTTTGAAATGCATGCATTGTTTTCGCCAGTGCATAGCGTCTTACAGAGAACTAATCGCGTCCAACTACCTCACCAGTATGAATTCGCTAGGGTTGTCACTTCTATTTAGAGAGTGCACTAAGTTTTTACCTTAATGGATATACTTTTATTTTGTTTTTAAAATATTATTCTCATTAAATATTTTTCCACCTGCTATATATTTTAAGTGTCAATTTCTTCGGATTATAAATACTTATTTATATAATATAAATACGTATCTATAGCAATATCTATAGTACCTACCTATTTATAGCAATGCAATACAGATATTTTCTCTGCGGAAATAAGTAGATGCAATGTGCTACAACATGACATGTAACAGTAAATTAAATATAATTAAAATCTACGTGCGTTTTGTTTTTCTGCAACCCGAATTCTCACAAGTAATTGTTATAATAATTAATTAAATTAAATGGGGCTATTTTGTTATAAAGTTAGTTTAGCAGTCTATTAAGTTATATTCTCTGCAAAAAATACTTCAGACTCATAAAAGAGCTATTGATTATATCGAAGATGAGTAGCGGTAACAAGTTTGGGTTTCTTTCTGATCCTGAACGGGTGGTAGCTGGGAAACTCGCTTATTTTTTACAACCCTGCAATGTACGAAGCAATGATCGTTTATTTTTAAAGTTCTAGGATACAAAATACTATTTGTCATTTGAATGAATGTGCCAACCCTAATTGCCATAAACGAGTGTTTACTATCTTAAGACACTGTCAAGGCCATCTGGATTTTGGGTTGTATGTTTTCTCGTTAATTTTCAATGTATTTGTAGTATTGATAGTGCTTTGAAATATTAAACACGTTAACCATTTAATTGCACTACACGCGTTTTGAATTACAATTGTTAATATTGTGATAATTTAATTTGTTATAAGAGTGCATGCTTTAATACACTTAAAGCATGCCCTGTTATAACAAATTAAATGTAGGCCTGATTATTGCAATCGACACTAATTTTAAGCAATGAAAGTATTGCGGATATAATTCTACGCATGATTTTCTACGATAGTAAAAAGATCACGACGTAAGTCGTGTATGAGATTTATGTATTTTTTTCGCCGAAAACCATTGATATAAATTCATACAAAATCTAAATTTCAGTTAACCAAAAATCTATGACACCTTGATCGCACAGCGTTAGCATCATATACCATTTGAATATTTATAAAGGGTCAATTTGGTATTGTGTAACTAAATTTAACCACACATTCGTCTTTACCTCTGCCAACGTAGTGCCAAAAATAATCCAGGAAAACAAATATTTTCACTAAAAGTGCTGGTATCACATTTCTGATTTTTTGATTATTTTGTAGTTTGGTACGAATAAGGTGTATACGTTGGTGTATTTCTGACAGAAAGTGTGATGTTCTCACGGGGATGTATTATTCTCTCAGAGTAGTAGTAGTCGCATTAGGTAGTATAAAAGTAAAAATATTTTTTATAGATATTTATTTCGTTCGAAATCCCTATCTTATTTTACATCTACTGTTTAAATAGTTCATTGTTAAGTGATACTTTCAAGAAGATATATATGTGGTTTCATTTAGTAACGCAATGTTCAAATAACCTGTGTATAGAAAATTGATGGCTTAAATATTGTCCTTCTGTTATATCCTCCAGTGTGGAGATCATAACAAATACATTTATACCACAATATACACTGTTGAATTTACACTATCACACCTCCAAACAAAGCTGATTTTTGATTATAAGATAACAAGGAACCTTGCATAACAGACATACGAATTATTTTTTAAAAATAAAGACACGAGGTTGACCGACGGCGGCGGGCGAGTCCGTCCACAATTTATGTTTCGCTCTTGCGTCTAGTGAAAGCCTCCGATGAAAGTTTCATCGTATCTGCAAGCTGCAGGCGTGAAAATAAAATTGGAGCGAGCTTTGGGCTTTCAAAAATACCGGCTATCGGAACGATGTGTGAGAATTGTGGAGTACAGTGCAGTGGCGTAGTAAGCAGAGAGTGAGGGGGTCGGACCCGCATTCTAATATCTTAGTTGACCAGGATGAACAGGAGACGGGAGATGAAGTGGTTGAGAAGATAAGAAAGGTAGTGAACGCAGCAGAAGAGGGGATCAGAGTAGATAGAATTAGAAAGGCAAAAGAAAAGAAAGTAATTATAGGATGCCAGGACAAAGAAGAAATAAAGAAAATAAAGGACAAATTAACAAAAGCAGGAGACATATTGAAGGTAGAGGAAATGGTAAACAAGGACCCACTCATCATCTTGAAAGACGTGCTGAATTGTCATAAGGACGAAGAGATAATAAGAGCCATAAGATTGCAAAATAAAAATATTTTAGGAAAGATAGAGAAGGGAGAAGATAGACTGGAAGTGAAATATAGAAGAAGGGCGAGGAACCCGTTAATGGCACACATAGTCATTAAAGTGTCACCGCAAGTTTGGGCACTCACCACCGAAGCCGGTGCGTTACACATCGATGTCCAGAGAGTCCGGGTGGAGGATCAGTCCCCGCTGGTACAGTGTTCCAAGTGTTTGGGATATGGCCACGGGAGGAGGTTCTGCCGGGCCTCTCTGGACGCGTGTAGCCATTGCGGGGGACCGCACTTAAGATCGGACTGTCCCGATTGGATGGCAGCAGCACAGCCGACCTGCTGCAACTGCGAAAAGGCAAAGATGGCTGACACAAGCCATAATGCATTCAGTCGGGACTGTCCGGTCAGGAAGCGATGGGACACACTGGCGCGCTCCGCCATAGCTTACTGCTGAGGTGGTCTCCAGAGCCAAGAGCCCGGCGATACAAGACACCGCCCCCGACGTCAGGCCATACCTGGTGGCGCAGGCCAACCTTCAAAGGAAAGCATTAGCCACAAATGAACTAATCTCAATAGCAACTGAGAGAGGGTTGGCCTTCGCCTTAGTCCAGGAGCCATACGTCGGAGCAACCGGTCGTGTTAAGAACTACGGGACTGCCAGGATCTTCCAGTGCGCGGAGCGGGAGGTCGGACCGGTCAAGGCAGCCATAGTGGTCTTCGACCAAAATATGGATGCCTTGATCTGTCCGGAATTCACCACGACCAATATAGTCGTGGTGAGGATCCGCACCAGCGCCTGGGAGGTCGTGGCGGTCTCGTGTTACTTCGAACCAGACCGGCCGGTTGACAAGTACCTTGACCATCTAAGGGGAATCTGTCAGAAGCTGGGCTCGAGGCGCCTATTGGTAGGCGGAGACACCAACGCAAAAAGCCTGTGGTGGAGCCGAGAGGTCGACCGAAGAGGAGAGGAGGTGTCCGACTGGCTGGACGAAGCCGGACTCCACGTGCTGAACGAAGGCACCATGCCAACATTCTTCACCGTAAGAGGAGATAGGGCATACTCCAGTCAGGTGGACATCACCGCCTGTTCGGACGACCTCTTGGATAAAATCCAAAATTGGAAAGTCGAGGAGGACCTGACGAGCTCTGACCACAATACAATAACTTTTAAAATAATATTAGGCAAGAAAAATCAAATCAAAATTGAAAGAACAACACGAAAATATAATACGAAAAAAGCGAACTGGGAGGAATTTAGGAAAAGTTTTAAAAATTTTATAATAGCAGAAAACATAAATGCAAAAGAAATAGATAAGATAACGGATACAGAGCAGTTAGAAAAATTAATAAGAGAATATACAAAAATAGTAATTAACATAAGCGATAAAACAATACCGGAGAAGAATAAAAACTTAAAATATACAATACCTTGGTGGTCAAAGGAGCTCGACAGGTCCAAATCGGAAATGATGCGGAGAAAGCGCAGGATTCGTTGGGCAGCGCCAGTAAGGAAGGAGAGAGTTATTAGACTATATAAGGAAGCGAAAAGCAAATATGAAGAGGACGTAAAAAAGGCTCAAACAAGAAGTTGGAAGGAGTTTTGCGGTCGGCAAGACAAAGAAGGGCTGTGGGACGGTATCTACCGAGTCATTGGCAGGCTGACCAAGCGGCATGAAGACCAGCCACTCGTCCGGGACGGGAAATTCCTGGGTCAGGAGGAGTCGGCAAGATTCCTTGCCGACACCTTCTACCCGGACGACCCGGACGAGGTCGACAATGAAGATCACCGGCGCACCAGGGAGCTAGCCACGCACGTGAACGGCAGGGTCCATGGTGAGATACATGACCCACCGTTCACGATGCGGGAGCTCACCGCGGCGCTGGTGACCTTCAACCCGAAAAAGGCACCCGGCTCGGATGGTCTGACCTCCGACATCTGTGCGCAGGCGATCAGCCTGGATCCGGAATCTTTCCTATCGCTGGCTAACAAGTGCCTGGAATTGGCCTACTTTCCAAAAAATTTGGAAGAGGCCACGGTCGTTAATGCTTCGGAAACCGGGTCGAGAAGACTACACGGTTCCCAAAGCGCATCGGCCGATAGGGCTGTTGCCAGTGATGGGAAAGATACTGGAAAAGATGTTGGTGGGCAGGCTCAAATGGCACCTCATTCCGAGGATGTGCCACCGCCAATTCGGATTTATGCCACAAAGGGGCACCGAGGACTCCCTCTATGTCTTAATGAAAAGAATAAGGACAAAGCTCGAAGAAAAGAGAGTCATAATAATGATATCATTAGACATAGAGGGAGCCTTCGATAGCGCCTGGTGGCCAGCCATCAAGGTCCGATTGGCGGAAGAGCAATGCCCGCCAAACATCAGACGGTTGATCGCCAGCTACTTGGATGATCGGTCGGTTAGGGTCCGATACGCGGGTGCCGAAGCCAGGAAACGGACTGTTAAAGGTTGTGTACAGGGATCGATCGGAGGGCCCATCCTGTGGAACCTCCTCCTCGACCCCCTTTTACAGGGGCTCGAGCGCCGGGGCGACTATTGTCAAGCATTTGCTGACGATGTCGTCCTGGTGTTTGACGGGGGTTCCACAGGAGAAGCCCAGAGGCAGGCCAATGCGGCACTAGCCTATGTGCATGATTGGGGTATCCGAAATAAACTCAAATTCGCGCCGCACAAGACCATGGCAATGGTAATTACCAATAAGTTAAAGTACGATACCCCGATCCTGCGCATGGGCGGAGTCGACATTGGCATGTCGAATGAAATCAAGGTGCTCGGCCTGACGATCGATAGGAAACTGACCTTTAACAGTCACGTTTCACAGGCGTGCAGGAAGGCAGCTGGTCTTTACAAAATGCTTGCCAGGTCGGCCAAAGTCCAGTGGGGGCTGGGACCAGAAGTGATCCTGACGATATACACGGCAGCGGTGGAGCCCGTTATCCTTTATGCGGCTAGCGCGTGGGCTCCCGCTAGCCAGAAATTAGGTGTTAGGAAGCAGCTGGGGACCATCCAGCGTAGCTTTGCGCAAAAGCTGACAAAGGCATACAGGACTGCCTCTCTCAACTCGACGTTGCTGCTCGCGGGAATACTCCCCCCTTGACATAAGAGTGAGGGAGACTGCACTCCTTTACGAGGTCAAGAGGGGGTACTCCCAGCGGGTGGTGGGCGATCGGGAGATAGAGGCCCCTGTAGCCTTTGCCAGCCTGGACCACCCGGCGGAGCGGAGCAGCGGGAGTTTCCAATGCCTGGTTGACGGGGCGGAATTGGCTCAGCACGTCGGTGAGGGACTAAGTATCTTCACCGACGGAAGCAAAATTGATGGGAAAGTCGGAGCGGCGCTGTCCATTTGGAACGGCGCCGCCGAGACGAGTACCAGAAAATTGCGGCTTGAGCCATACTGCTCCGTCTATCAGGCGGAACTTCTCGCTCTCCGCAAAGCCGTGGAGGAAGCGCTCCACAGCGGGCTTCCTACGTGCGGCATCTTTAGCGATGCTAGGTCCGCCCTGGAAGTTGTCACCAGTGGTGACTCCCTCCACCCCATAGCGTTTGACATTAATAGTCTGCTTAAAGAAGCCAGCAAACGCACCCAGAAAATTAAATTTCTCTGGGTGAAGGCACATGTGGGGCTGGAGGGAAATGAAAGGGCGGATGAGCTCGCTAAAGCGGCCGCACTGCACCTGAAGACCCGTGCGCACTACGGTAAATGTCCGGTTTCATTCGTCAAGAGGGAGATTCGTCGGGCCTCTATTGACGAGTGGAGCCGGAGATATGCGGATGGAGAGACGGCTTCGACGACGAAGCTGTTCTTTCCAGACGCCGCCGAGGCGCACAGGGTCGTCAGGAAGATCGTTCCGGATCCGCTCCTGACGCAGGTGTTCACTGGGCACGGCGGCTTCTCCGAGTACCTGCATCGATTCAAGTGCAAGGAGAGTCCGGCGTGCCTATGTGACCCCTTGATGTTCGGGAGACGGTCCCACACCTTTTACTCGAGTGTACCGTCCACGCCAAAGAAAGATGGGAGTTAGAAGTAAGATTAGGCTTAAAAATTACCATAGATAGTATACCTAGGATAATGAAAAATAAAGTAGATTTAAGTATATTTTTAAAATATTGCAAGATAATAGCAAATAAGGTAGTAAAAAGAAATAGTAATTAAGAATTACTAAATTTATAATAATAAGGTATTATATAAATTTAGTAATAACTCACAGATAGAAAAGATATATACGTACGAGATGATTAGAAATAATATAGATAAATATAACATAGATAGAATAAGATTAATAAAACAGGTCCCATAGTTAAGATATAGATAAGTGATAAGTGTAAAATAACAAGTTAAATGAGCTAGAAATAAGATAAATTGTAACTAGAATAACTAGAAAGAAAAGAATATGAAAAGAAAAGAAAAAATTAAAAAATAAGCAAAAAACATTCCCTTGTCCTGGATAGGGGGAACTAGAAAAAAAAAAAAAAAAAAAAAAATATCTTAGTTGACCAGAAAATAAAAAGCTTCGTCATGTTGTGGTAAAACATGGAACTCATTTTTAGTACTGACAATGTTAACTTTAAGATAAAAAAGCAAAAGTGGCGCCCACAAAACAGATTTTTATTTTCTATTTATTATAATTTTTTGCTGCAATTGCAAACGTCTTATGTTTAATTGCTCGGATAACGATCTCATTTCGTTGATGCAATATATTTTGAAGCCTACTTTACTTAGGCAAGGTTGTAGTTAAATAATATTTTTCTATTGATAAATAATAGTAGGTATGTAATAAGATAGGTTACACTCTCGCTGAGTTGGTTTAACGTAGACCTAAGTAAGTTACTTATAATAGTATTATTTTTACAGAAAATGTTAAGATTTCTTTTTTCGAACTGTACTTTTTTTACTTTCGTTTCATGTTTAGTCTAGCATTGTTTAAAATTTTCTAGTATCTTAGTATTTCAATAAAGATTGTCGGTTAGCCAATCTTAGTGAAACAAAAGGACTTCAAACGGATACAGGATAATTTTGACGCGAGGTGAACTGCGCTCAAAAGCCAGCTTTATATATCTGAACTTTAATATCCCATCACATTTGTTTATGGCAAGGGTATCCATCAAAACTCTACAGTTAGTTAATAGACGTGTTTCGATATTCTAGTGGCGTGCCTGGTAGTTAGTTGCTCCTGACCAATGTTGCACGTTTCACACAAAACATCAGCGTGACAACGTTTGTCATGATGAATGGCTAGTTTCATTGATATCAAGATAGTACTATCGGCACATATTGTGTTTGCATAATGTTTGAGCGCAACGCAGTTATTGTAGATCATTGTATGCAAAATTAACACAACGATTAATGGTGATTTGGAGTTAAACAGGATTCATAATCAATCTACGCTTTTGGTTAAAAGGCGTGTTTGTCAGTTTGTGAGGTTTAAGAGGGTTAGTTGCTGAGCTGATTTAGAATTCTTTCATTAGTAAAAATGTCCATAAACACATTTATTTTTTTAATTACACGTAACACGTAACAATAACATATCTTCTGGGGCAGATCTTTAATGAGACAAGGCATGTAAACGGATGTAAAGTGATAGTGTTTCTTTTTGATTAAGTAAACCGATTTATTTTAGAAATTACATGTTAAAATACCAATGATTAAGTCTTCTTGCTCTCTCTCTATTATATAGGATTTGTTTCATAACTTAGCTTATAAGATAATTTAATAGATGTATGTAAATAGGTAATTCCCAAACAAACATTCTTGACAAATATATTGAACAAAATAAATGATCCTTCAGCTACATATAGGACCAAGTACGTGGAAAGCGATAAGATGGAGAGTACATTTTTGGCAAAGTAGCCGTGTTTTAGTTTTTTTCTACCTCCCTTTTCAAACTGAAATGCCGTTGTTTACGTCAAACTTAAATTATTATGACGGTAGTGCCATGAACCCGCAGCACGGTAGTCATTTATGACACACATTTGAAACTTTGTTTGTTTATAATATCTTGGTTTATGATCTTCATCTAACTTCTTATGTCTTATAGCTCAGTGGAAATTTATTACAGGCCTGTCATCGACTAGTGGACAATACGCTTAGGTTCAATTTCTGGGTCGATTAAGACTTTCAATTTTCTGATTCTATAAGATCGGTATTAGGTTACTTAAAATGGATTGGATGTGACATAAACGGTTGCTAATTTAAACAATTCTTCCTCGATTTTTATTTTAGAGTAAGAAAAGGACGGAATAATAATGATATATTATATGGGTTTGATGTGAGAAAAGAAATATGATTACTGTAAGTCATACCTTAGTTGTGGCGTACAAGACGGCATGGCTACGGTAGTGTTCATAAAAAAATACTAAATTAATTAAGTATACCACGGCCAGTCGCGGATAAAGTTCCTATAGCTTGAACCGTAGATAGTTCGAAGTTAGACGAAGAACAAACACCAATCAATGTCTTGATGTCTCACTACTTCGGCAGTCAGGAGCATTGTTTTCAAAGTGAAAAAATGTGTCAGAAGGCGAGTCATCTCATTTTTATCAGGGCTCTTTCGCATGGCTGCCTTGTCTGAATGCCAAGAATTTATTGCGTTGTACAGACTTCAACGGAGCGCGAAGAATTAGCCGACAATCAGTCTGACTTGTGTGTGAAAATTAAAAATGATCTCTTATTATGAGAGTTGATGTTAAGAAGTTATAAGATATGGTTGTTTTATTCATTATTTAGTATTTTTCGTTTGAAGTAGTGCTTATAATATAAAAACTAATTAAAAACGTTATTTTCAAAATATTAATAAAGTCATTTTAATTGCGAACTTTGAACAACACTCAAACCTAATTGAGATTACAGAGAAAGAATAATGATACTTAACAAACATACAACTATAAATGTTATCAAAATATCGAAAAAATATCCGTAAATAAGCATAAAATCATTCTAGCTCTGAGATCGTCCTCATTGCATATTAACATTGATTAGGAAATGAGTTCTTCGTAATCTGTAGCTGGGTTTAACTTTGATGTCCGATACGCATCCGGTGCAGGAGATAAGCTCCGTATTTCTTCAGGCACTAAGTCCCTCTCAGAATCAACGCTGAAAGGAAAACGAAAACAATTTCAAAGCGATCCTCGCTGCAGATCATTACGATCTTCAACTTCAGTGGTGCTTTAATATTTTTTGTGTCTATCTTCGAGTAATTTGTAGAAACGCTTCTATTTCATGATTTATGGAAATTAATAACGGCTTGGTGGATTTCTGTGTAAAATGTCTGGATAAGTATAATCTATTTGTAATGGAATTTGAATTATAGTTAAATGTCATTTTGAGACGCTTATAAGGGCAAAAACCTAAAAGTGATACAAGTGTACTAAAGGGTATAATTTGTCTACGGCAGGAATAGATCGACCTGAGTGGGGTATTACTGTCTCAAAAAAAGCCAATGTTAAGTAAAGTGTCAAATTTGCCCTTACGATTTGCATGGTGAGTGATATTTATCAAGGCCCAAAAAACTGCTGGTATTAATAACTATTTCTTCCCTTACGATCACCAGTGCGTTCATGATTGTACTGGTATTGACAAATTCTCTATATCTCGAATGAAAATTCCACTAATATCATATTCCATAATTTTACAAAACGTCTACAATCATATGGCACCAAATTCCATACAACGCAGACCAGCTGGCAGTTAATACAGAATAAAAGACTAATCTTTATTTAGTTTAGCGAATCAATTATCCATCCCCAGTTTAGTAAGCCAAAAAAGTCGAAAACAGGGATTGGATTCCAAAGCTGACCCCGACCAAGTGAGGTAATTAATTACGCGTGGCTGTTTTTGCAGTGGCCAGGCGGAAGAAAACGGCCAAGATTTATTGTTTGCGCCACTTCACTCCGCCAGACGGGGAATTACTAATCTTTTCTTTAATTCTGATCCCTTGTTTTCTTTCGCCGGTAATAGAGCCGTAAGCCGGATTAAAGGAAATGCTCATTTCAGCTTCGTTCATATTGCATCGTTCGAGGAAATAGATCTAGTATAGGCTTGCGAAAATCGTGGATCAGAAAGCTATTCTTAATAATTGTTTCAAGTTGTAAGGTATTATAAAATGTTTCGTGGTTGCGTTTAAAAAGATTATTTTTAGTCTTACTTCGCTATACGAGAAGTTCAACATTGATACTGCCTGCAACACATTTTTATTTTATATTTAAATAAAGGCATAATTCAGAACACAATAATTATTGCTAAGATTAAAGCACTAAATTACATTAAGACTAGATACCAATGACCAAATACACGGCACAAAATGGAAGCAACAAATCTCTGATTTGTTTTCATAATCTACTAGCTGACGATTACTAAACGATGTGTGTAAATCTCCAATAATATTAAGTTTAACTAATAAGAAACATTATCTTTTAGATAACATATTGTAAAGTGTTCAAATCCTGTAAAATCCACTTACGTTGTCTAAACGCAACTTCGCACTTAATACAAGATATTTCATAACTATTACCTCTCCATTAATTAAAGTTTCCGTTTGAATAGCTTAGTCAAATTTCAATATATAGAGGAGAGGTCGCGAATTTGTCCTTCCATTTATTATAATGCCCTACGGACTGATACCCAAATAAACTTGTACACTAGTAAATTGGGTTGTTCCCGTAAGGGGCCTCCTCGTTATGTGATTGAGATTGCTTATGTTGTGAAGGAATCGCTTAAATAAATGTTTTCGAGTATGAATGAACAATTCGAACCACCTTTCAACGATGCATTGTTATGTTTGCCAAATAAAAATAATTTAACTTCGATACGATCATTAATTTATTAATGTGATAAAAAAAATCGTATAATATGCTAGTTAAAATTAACACCGTTTATTATGTGGAGACTTCGCCTGGGTTGATATTATCACATAATCTCTTTTTGTCGCCGAAATCTCAGGCACTGAAGTTAAAAAAAACATTGGCGTGAGAGTTAACTGATTTCGCACAGAGAATTGACGCCCCAAATCTCTCCCTAATAAAGGCCGTAAACGTACCTTTATAGCACAATACATATATACAATAGTTAATTAAAATGAAGTTGCGAAGACAGTTACTTTACTAGTCTAGATTTAGAGCGGTTCCCACACAAAATAGCTGAGTTTATTCGTCTGAGTCTGAGCATGATGTAACCATGGTTCTGTACACGTGAATAGATTATATTTCTCGTACTTTGATAGCTTATGAATTCATGCGACGGTTGGATATTAAATAAGTTTCACATTTTTAAATATATCAATATATGAAAATCAGATCTCATAGGATTTTTACATATTGAGATGTCGAATTATCGATCTTTTAATCTTTAAATACAGAATTATTTTCTATATCTGTTGTGTTTCAAGAGCTCCATACAAGATTGTTTTAATAGCTTGGCTTTTGACTGGTAGAGTGGCTTATCAAGGCTATGACGTTATTCCGATCTAAGAATCTGGTACTAAAGTTACAAAATAAAAGTTATAGAAAATGGGTTGTACCACCATCATTGGATCGTAGTTTCCAGTGGTGGAGAAATATTGCGCTGCACAATGTAATCGGATGTACACTGACTGACCCGAAACGTGGCTCGAATGAGCCACTATGGCGGATATTTAGTGTACTCTATCCAGTTGGGGACAAATGATACCCAGCACACTAGCAGTGAATATGGCAGGACAGATGAGGGTTTTTATCTTCTTCCATTTGCACCTGTTTCTTTTCTAAGCGAGGTAAAAAAAAATCAGGTTGTATAGAGGATTAGTCTTAGTTATTACGACTTGCTTGACTTTAAATTTCCCCTTTCAATTCATATGTCTTATGTTATATAATAAATTGCCTTCACCATCAATCATAAAATAATACCGAAAAAAAGATCGACTATGTAAACTTGTAATAAACGTTATTATGAGTTATGCCAATTATAAACACGTTAACCAATATAGATAGCTTTTGCTCGCGGCTTCCATGATGATGATGAATCCGTTATCACAAACTTTCGCATTTATTATATTAGTAGGATTGGGGCTTAATAAATAGGTATCTACTCTTATTAAAATATGTCAACTAAACACAATATGCTAAAATAAAATGTTAAATTTCATTTGTATGTATGATTCTTACTACATCAGATTTTGCACTCGGATCTGTCCGCGACTTGCGTAAAGCCTTTCACGGAAAAACAGTCCAACTGTTACAAGGGTCAAAAAGTTTAAGTAGTCTATAATATTATGTTGACTCAGGATTCAATGGAAAAGGGTAGATGAAAAGAACACATTTCAACTGTTATTGGTTAAAGTTAAGTATGTTTAAAGATTGAAATTTTGTTTTAGAAAGGGACGATATTTTGCGTCCTCCAGCTTCATCCAATATCCGAACACTTTTCAACAGATTTTGACCGCTGTAAATGCAGAAAAAATATATCAAAAAGACAGGGTTTTCATTTAAAAAAGCTAGATGGCGGCGCCAGAATTAATTTCAATTCACAAAGACTGACTTTGCAGCACAACAAAATGCTTTATATTTCCATGAAATGTTTGCTATTTTGCTTCACGTTAAATTGTTTAGGCACCAATACTTTTTAATTCGTGCAACAATTTCTAATGAGGCATGGCCTTAGGAAATGTTGTTCAAACTTCGCCCGTTAATTAGTGAGTCGAGGGCGTGTTGGGAACTGTACGAGAACCCAGGTGGTTGTGCCTCTACGTTACACCTTGTATTTGCATAAAAGTTAGTGCAGTTACAGAATATAGCCACCGGTGCGCCGAGAATGACTGTCCGCATTTGTTTGCTATATGTTGCTTTGGGTAATTTTTTATTTCAACTACAATTTATTGCAGTTGTTCCAGTATGTGGAGATTTTGAATTTTGTTTTAGTTTAATGTGCCTTTATCTGTATGAAAACTGCAGAATACACTTTGTAGCTAATGTGGCTTTCTTTATGTTAAAAATAATAAATTACAAAGAGATTTTTTTGTGATTTTCCTTAAAGATATTCCCCGTATTTGTACCTTAATTTTGCTTAGTACCTGGTAATTGCTCGTGTCATCTTTACAAGATGAAACAAGTGTAATTTAATTATACAGGTGCTTCATTAAGCGTCTGTTTTCATACACTTAAGCTTAAGTAGTACATAATAAAATAATACTCAAATAGCATTATTAATTTATAGAGACTTAACAAAACATTTCGCTGTAGGTGTAACTAAGAGATTTTATATAAGACCTAAGTTGTTCTCTCATGTTATAAAAATTAAAATCGGAAGCATTTTATATTTTTTGTCCCTATGGGGGTCAGCGCAATGTATTTTGTAAAAATTTTCAATGCTGCTACAATATAATCTTCGTGAGTTAGATTTGCAGATTTGTCCTTTTTATCATCCACGTCGTTTGTCCACATTATTAAAGTATAAATTTGGTGAACTTAGTCCACAGTATACTATACAAAAACTACAATATTTCACATATTATACTTAATAACATAGACCAGATTTCCAGTGCGTTTAATATTTCCATTCATAGTTCATACAGCATTTCATCAGGCATAAGACCGCAGCCGATGGAGAAATATTACAATGAAGATAATTGAGAGTCACGATCCTCAATAATGAGGGACCGACTGGAGAGAGAGATACTTAATGAGAGCATAACCACTAAATAAAAATAATTATAGTTAGAATCGCATACAATACAAACGTTGTTAAGACAACCGCGCACGTAGATCCAAGTAATTTTAATCAAACATGTCTCTCTATTCTCAACGCTGACAATTAACGGATTTACAATTTTCAACGTATACGAGTTGGAATAGTTGTCTATAGGCCGCAGTACTTGGCGTCTTGCAGATCCCGGGCGGGCGTCGAATGGGGGCTAATGGGCCGTTAATAATGCCAGCCAGTCGCTCTGTTAGCAGCCTTACCCGCCACGAATTACGACTTGGGGCTTTCTGCTAAACTGCTGAGAATAGTACACTTACCCCGTACGGTAATACGGGGCCTTAATGAGACGTGGATGGTGAAATGGCTGTGCGGTCATGCAGGCATGATTAGGTCGCCGCTTCCTGTTTACATCGCATTCGACGTTAATTATTACGTGCAAATGTGTACACAAATTAAGTCGCACTGTGTCTACAATACGACTGATATCATTTGTTTATATAACTATAAATATGTCAATATAATATATTTAAATATAGGTTGGTACAATAAGTATCGTTTTACAGTTTACCATATTTTAGCATAAATAGATTTGTTACTATAGTATATGCGATTATATATAAATCTTGGGTACGTGGTTATTGCATAATTACAATCGAGTCTCGTATTCCTCAAGTAGAATATTTAGAATGCAATACACGACGCGCAACATGCTTGGCAACGTTGCATCTGGATATATTATACAATTCCCACTGTTATAAGTTTGCAAAACATTCTACGCAATAATTTTGCCGAGCGAGTAGAATTTACAGGAAACTCAATGAATTAACTTATTATTTACATTATGATGTTTAATTATAGATTGTAGGAATACCAGTAACAGGTTAAATACGGATGAATTGAAAGAAATCAAGGTTCTTTAGTAAGGAGCGTCTGATTATGCCGGCAGTGTCTTCAATTTAGCAGTTTTGTCTTTGTGCGCTATTTTCTGACCTTCCTCTAAGCTCCACAGGTTTTTCTACGTTGCAATAATTTTCTTTACTCACGAGGCCCGTCCAAGCGAAAACAGAAAGATAAAAAAGATAGTTTCAGCTCTTTTGTCGTTTGCAACGATTTGTAAGTAATCGGCGAGTACCTACGTAGGTATTATAGTATTTTATTACCAAAAACGTCTCGTTGCCAAGAACTGTGATTTAGTGCAGGTTTGTTTAATGAATCCCATTTATAGAAAGGTTTTTATAGTACAATGGCTTCGTAACGCAATTTAAAATATGTAGAGATCGTCAGTTTAGAACATTTATAGGTTTTTATATCAGTATTTTTTTTTGTATTAGTGAAAGATTTGTAAATTATACTTATAGGTTTACTACAGTCGACAAAATATTTAGTAATATTTTTAGCGGATAATTTTCTTGTAGGAATCGAAACTATATGCATTATTTATAAGAAGATGAATCCTTCATACACATTTAGAAAAAAAAAATATTATTTTAGTACATAAAGTAAATAATAGTTATGGTAGTGGTGATTTTTCGACTAACTCAAGCAACTAAACAATGATAGAGCTGAGTGCATTTTGAGATTCAACATCCAAATTTGTCGCAAAAATGGAGCTGCACTCTGCTAAACCTTATACATAATTTATGAGCACCAGCTTTCCAGTTTAAATTTATCATTTACGAAAATGTTATTAAATTACAAATAATACAGCTCCAACTCTGACAGTTTCATAATAATTAATCGCGTAATGTCCACAAAACACCATGTTTCTTATTTATATCGAGATTAGAATCTCTTTTGTAATGAACTTAATGGCACGGTCGGCTCTATGACGGAGTATCCATCTTGGCAGTTTATAACAAAATATAATGCGCCTATAGAAAGTTCAAAATAAGAAATTATTCATCTTGTTCTAGTTTACTGCAGATAAATTAATTTTAACACGGGCAACGGGTTTGTACCGTTATTTGGTCTCTTTAAATATTGATAGGGGGATATTGTGACCCGTGGAATAAATTAATTCTCGCATGTTGAGGTATCCATTTGTTGTTTGTTATAAATTTAATTGGATACTGTAGAGTGCTACAATGATTACATTATAACAATACAAGTCATGTATTATATACTGGTCTACTCCTGGGTTCTCCTATACTACTGAGAGGGTCTAGACCTTAGTCAACCATGCTTGGCCCAGTGCACGTTGCCAGACTTCACATACCTGCCAAATTCTTATAGAAAACATCTTAGGTATGCAGATTTTCTCACGATGTTTTTCTTTATCGTTAATGCAAGCGGTAATTCACAAAGAATACCCACATAACTTTTGTAAAGTCTCCTGGGTTTTGAATCTGTTTGGACTTTTATCTGGCCAGTCTGTTCCATTCCCAAATAGGCTATTGTCACTAATTTTGTTTTAATGATTGAGTTTGATGGATTTTTTTTTTGTTTGAGATCTGCCTTTGTTTTATTTACCGATATTTACGCTTATTAGGTACGTCTATTAATAATTTGTATTAAAAAAGTTTCAAAAATAAAAATGTTAGCCATAAGACGCCCTTAGGCAAAAATAATGTTCGTTACCTATTCTTATTAAGCTTCAGAGAGGATATCGGGAGAAAACAGTATCATAATATTATCAAGTTCTTTGTAACCAGTGGGCCCAGGTAGGGTTTACAAGTTGGTGATGGTGTTGGCACATTTCATGAAGAACAAAGCGCCGTTCCTAAATATATTCTTAGTCTAGATCATGCATAAATATCAGATCTAGGTTTTTAATTTCAATGTTTAAAACGAGAAGAACATTAAACACCGTTTATAGCGTCATAATTCGTTTAACAATCAAATAAGTTGACGTGTTGTAATGTTCGCTAGGAATCGTTCCTTAATTTTATTGGACAAAACACAGTCTTTGTCCCAACGAACAAATCGCTTGGGGATCGTATTATTTTGTGCGTAGATTTATCGACGCCGGCGGATCGAGGGCCCCTTTGTTGGGCTTTAACATAAATCTTTGCGCTATTTAAACGGTTATTAGGACAGCAGCGATTGATATCCACTAGATACCCGCGTGTGTCGCGCACATTTTATTCTTAAACCTACGTATTCGTGTTTTGTGGAATACATCTAGGATGTTATGCTTTTGTCGTTCCAGTGGTGGTTAATTCGTGTTAGCATTGGAGTTACTTTTTCGATAAAATTATGTTACTCGTTAGTGTATAATGTGGCTTATTCATTGTACTCAAACTATTTATGTGTATTTTTAATTTGTAAATGGTAGCAACGGCTTAGTTTGGCAACATCGTCATGCGAAAGTGGTTATAGAGTACCAGATGCCAGTTCTAAAATAATGTCAAAAAAATATTATAAAACAATCGTGGAAATTATTGTTTGTGTAGGAAAAGATTCGTGAGAATTAGTCATGTTTTTTTACAGTATATATTAAAAATCATGATTGATTCCCACGAATAGCAGAATCAGTGATAAAGAATACCAACATTTCATTTATGGAAACAGCGTCCATCCTATTGAGAAGCGATTCAAAAGAATATTCGTTTAATACAATTTTTTTTCGTCGTTACAACTCTGGCCAAAGTTTTTATTAAAAGTATTAAGAAAACACGACCAAGTACAAGTACCTGAGTATTCTTTAAGAAAATCTGTCCTGCTGAGAGCACTCTTCTGTAATAAATTTACTCTCAATTTATCTTTTTGTGGATTGCTTTGCTTGTAATAGCGGCCGGGGCGTGGGAATTTCGGCAAAAAGCCCACTGCGCTCTCTACTCTGTTCAGCAGAACCATTACAAAAAACATTATTCCAAATTACATTGGGCACGTTACGATAATGTTTTTGTTCATTTGATAAAAGACAAAAATGTTGTTTTTCGATTATAATAAAACAAAATTGTTTAAAGCCAACAACTTGTCGGTTATCGAACGTCTGGAACTAAAAAAGACTGTCTACTGTATAGTAATTGCTTTGAATTAGACGATAATTATGCTTAAAAATGTCGGAGTTGAACGAATGATGGCCTTTGTAGTTTATTAATTGAATATTTAAATTACTATTTTATTATTTCGTTAGGAATAAAACTAGTATTTTCAAATTGTAATTGACTATTCTAAAAGACTGTTTAAACTACAAACCACGAAACAATTTATTATGGTGTTTTCAAGACAAATTTCCGACCAAAACCCATAAGAAAGTGGTTTACGTGCTTCGATTTTAGTTTCCAAAAATAGGAGGCAACATTTCTCGTGTATCAGTTTGTTTTGTTGTAAGTAGCGTCTGCTAATAAATATTTTATATCCTTACAACCTGTTACAGACAGTATACAATCCGATAGGCGCACATTTGGCGCATTTTATGAACTGCATCTATTTTGCTGTTGGAGCAAAAACTAAATTGGACGTAATGGAATCAGAAATAAAATACAAGCACTTTATTAACATACTTGTATTTTATTGTATACCTATAATTGAATAAGTTTCACCAGTTCTTCAATTTCTTTGGGCGTTTATTAGAAGTAAACGCAGAAAGCGATAAAATTTTTTTGCTGAAATTTTGGCATACGGAAAAACCAAACATTTTAGTTATATATTATTATAGGCTACTTTTTATATTGAAAAGACGATTTGTATAGGAATTTAAAATTAAATCAATTTTCGGAAAAGATTTCCACCTCGTCGAATCCATGAGAAAATAAGTTAAATTGTAAATTTGTTCTATTGCTGGCTCTGTACCTGTAAATTCTAAGGGCCCTTGTTCAATTTGTTTATTATACTTGCTTGTATATCTCACCTTTAGTTTGATATTGCTTGTATAACTCACTTTTACTTTTACCTTCGAAGGTGTAGGAATAGGCGCATCTGGTGCACCCATTTTCCACCGTATGTGTGTCTTCACCGTTCCATGAAGCGATACGGGGCAAGGCTATCGCCATATTACAATTTCTAAACTCCGGGCTTATACGGAGTACAAAAACTCAATGTCACTTTGCCCGACCCAAAGATCGAACCCGAAACCTCAGCACTGTAGTCGTACCGTAATACGACTACGCTATTCAGGCAAGTAATAGTTAGATATTTTAATAAACCAAAGAATATTTAACAGACTTTTAATAAACGATTTGATTAGATATAATTATTTAAGCGATTACGAAGAAGCGTCGGTGTATTATATTGTAGAGTTCACAGAATTTTTATAAGTTAATGAAGGGTATCTTGAAAAAAAAATTATAGTTCTTTTTGTTATATTTCTACGTAAAAGATGCAATGTTTTATTTTACTGCATTGAAATATTTTAACTTGTTAACAGAGTCATCAGATATTTTAATGTATTGTTTTAATTAAAGTATTTCTAATTATTAGTTAATTTACCTATTACATTAAAAACGAGACAATTTACGAGTTCATTTACAACTTTATTTCATGAGGTCCTTTGTGGCAGATCTGGCGATGTTAAACAATGAATATTTAAAAAGGCATTTTATTACGTCTTTAAAGTAAACATTTCGAAGATATAAACAGTAGAAAGGTTTCATACAGGCAACAAACGGACCATTTGTTTGCACGGGTGGTTGCGACATTAATAACTTTAAATATTTTATTACTTTATATTTAGAGAACACTAACTTTATCCCGAGATTTCGAGTTGACGTCATAGATAAAATGGCGTACGATGTCTATACGTATACATATGGCTATATGAACCATAGTATCCCGAAATATGATTTGTTAAATCCTAAAAACCGACTTCGCAAAGGTATGTCATACTGGTAAACAAAACATCAATTATCAGTATCTCATAATGGTTGAAATCCACTGTTAAACAAACGAATCATTTTCAACTTCTATTTTAATCTGATAGTAAAGTCACATGCGTTTTCGTATTCGATATTCAAATTGTATTGAATGCAAAAACTAGCCCTAATAGTGTCCAAATTAGCCGAATAATATTTCGTAAATCAGCTCTTATAGTCTCATACACCAAAGACAAACAATGCAAGATTTATTCTTGGCCCGAGTACGATTTGCACCGATAAGCCATTTATAATTTTCCAAGTCAAAGATAGGCATTTCAATAAGATTCACTGTACAAATAAAGACGTTCGGCGGTGACTAATGGTGCGTTAATAATTCGCACAAGTCTCCATTCAATAGAAGCCTGCGAGATTTATCACTACAGGATCCTGGCACGATGCCTCCTGGCAAGGGCTGATTATGCACTTTTTAAACGTCTTACATCAAATATAATTAGTAATGGCTGTAAATTTTAATTACTTTGAAGTTTTAAAAATGTTCAAATCACCGATAGTAGGATCAATTTCATAATATAATCCCCATTAATTAGTGATTGGCCTATATCATTCGTCGTATCATTGCTTTTTAAAGTGGAAGGCGCGGAGGGAGGAGTGACAATATGCAAAGGGGGCGTTAATGTAGATTGTGTCAATCAATTTCTATCCCTCGTTAGCAGTACTTTCAAAAGATCTTTGTGTACGAAGGTACACATTTTTATATCTATATTATATCTTGGATGCTTGGGTTTTTGACTCTTTAAGTGGCTGCCGTTTAAGTTTCAATAATAATAATATCAGCCCTGTATTATATACTTGCCCACTGCTGAGCACGGGCCTCCTCTACTACTGAGAGGGATTAAGCCTTAGTCCACCACGCTGGCCTAGTGCGGATTGGTAGACTTCACTCACCTTCGAAATTCCTATAGAGAACTTCTCAGATGTGCAGGTTTCCTCCATATTTTCCTTCACCGTTAAAGCGAACGATAATTCACAAAGAATACACACATGATTTAAGAAAAGTCAAAGGTGTGTGCCCTTGGGATTTGAACCTGCGGACATTCGTCTCGGCAGTCCGTTCCACACCCAACTAGGCTATCGCCGCTTTAATACAATAAATAATTCACCTGCAATAATAATACGAGGTAAGGTAATTAGTTAATAAAATAGTGAAATATATAAATAGTTTACAATAAGGACGATTTGCGATGATATGGCTGACTTACGTAATGGATTTATTAATAAAGTCTAAAGACACAAGTTTACCACAATTGGAATGAAGGAATAAATTAATTATGAAAAAGTGTAAATTTTTTAAGTCTTCCTTAAAATTACCATTTACCTTTATCTTACCTAGATATGTCTTAACAGTCGGCTCAGCGTAACACGCACACGAGCAAAAGGTTTTAGAAAAATGTATAAAAATTATCCCACCTGCGAATCACACTCAAGAGTAAAATCTCTGCAACTGGTACGCGCTACCATATACCAGAAACTATTTATTTACAGTTTAGTATTAGTTTAGACCAAAAATTTTAATTATGCGCAAAATTCCTTACATTGTCATAGACTTTTCACAACAACTTTAAAGATCAAATAAAAACCTTTCATACAATTCTATATTGAATTAGCAAATAATTATGAAGTGTCAAAACAAAAAGCTTCTGAAAGCTTTCATCTTCTAATTTCCAATTTAATTAAGTCGGTGTTTCATAGTTCATATTTCGATTTAATTTTATTTCAGGTGACAGAGACTGGATATCTAATTAATGTCAAACATGTTGGTACCTATGTGTATAAAGCGGTAGAGGCAACGATTTATAGCGATTTTTCTCGATTTTCTTCTTTCTTTAAACAAGCATTTAATAAATGTATACGTTTATTAACCGTTTTCTTTGGTCGGATCAATTTTATGATGTAAAAAGTGAGAAATACAAATAAGGTTTATAAAATTTCATGAAAAATACCAACATGCGATATTGTGTAGAATATAGTTCCATATTCATGACTCATTAACACCATATATTAGAATCTATTGAAGTCATTATTATCGACATAAGTTTAAGAATTTAAATTGGTATCTACTAAAACACTATATTATACTTTATGTATAATGTAGTGTTATATACTTTATGTATATATAATATACTTTATTTATAATATAGTGTCCGCTATCAGATTTCTAAGATGATTAATTGTCAAGACTGGAGTATTTTGCTTAGGTTATAAAAGTTAAATATCATCGTAATATATGTACCTTATTAGTTTTCTTGTTATGAGGTCGCAACACTATTTTAGGTTCTGGCAAACCCTCTTTGGTTTGTTAATTCTGTTGCGTTATATGTACTAAGTATTAAACGTGTTCAAAAGAAGCCTTTTTATCATTTAAATCCCTATAGCTAATATTTTTAATATCATGTACAGTAAATTTTAAGTATTAGAGTTTAGTAAGCTAAAGCAACATAATACGGCGCGATTGGAACACAAGATATGTTCCCTTTAAAATAGGTATGTTGTTATATGTATACCTGAAGAGGCATAAACTTGACGGTATCGCCGTCACAAAAGTTTGGTTTAGCAGAACAGGGTCGTAACATAAAATTTTACAACAACTTTAGACGTTACGTTATTATGGCTTTTTGATATCTTTCCATATCTAATAATGGGTTTATTGCTTGTAATTTGAAGTTTTTACATCTTATTTTATTTACCTTACCAATAAGCAAAATCTGCGATTATATTGGTACACCATTATTATTAGCTTAAGTGTGAGGAAACGATTTTGCTGTTAGCTTAAATTTTAAAGTACAGCTGTCCTTAGTGGGTGAGATGGTATTTGGAAAAACTAATGGCCTATGCATCAAGTAATGACATGAGAATCTTACATAAATCCACGGGTTAACTATAGTTTTTTATTGCTTTGAATAATGAGACGAGCTTACTGTTCGCCTGATGGTAAGCGAAACGACCGCCCATATACAGTAGAAACATCATCCAACTCATTGAATTACAAAGTATTGTTTGATAGTCCACTGCGCTCACCATCCAGAGACGTGAGATGTTAAGTCTTATCCAGTACTTATACTGGCTACAATGTCCTTCAAACCAGAACACAACAGTGACTTCACACTGCTGCTTGGCGGCAGAAATAGATATTGCGGTGGTACCTACCGAGGCGGACTCTCACATATGAGAGACCTACCACCAGTAAAACCTTAAAATAATAATGTATAAATAAATTATATAATTATTATTATTTATATAATAGATAATAATATTATAAAATCTGATAACGATCGATTGCTCCCTTTGAAAGCAAAAATGCACTCTGATTTCTATTAACGTTCCATAATACTGCTTTCACTTTGCACCTGCCGATTAATAATTAATTATTTTGAAATAATACAACCGTCAATCAAAACTGTTTTCAAAGAGTTTGCTGATAACACTTAATTCCCCTTTTCTTTATGGCAAGACTTGAGTCTTACCTTGCATTTTCAATATTGCTGCAATAATTATGTTTTTAGGGTTCCGTAGCTCGAAAGGAACGTTTATAGAATAATATTAGTGTCCGTCAGTCTGGCGATAAAGTCTCAGTTTCTCAGGAAAGCGTATAGGTATAACATCACAAACCACAGATTAGTTAAACTTTCAATAAGCACAAGACCAACTGTAACCTAATGGCTGCCTGATTGAACATCACTTCCCATAAAGATCTGCAATATCAGAATAATCGTAGATCCGGTGTCGGCCATAAAGGAAAGGGGATTTGAGGCTCCGGAAATCTTACTCACGATACTAAATGCAACAGCACACATAGCATCTATGTATTTTTTAGTATCTGTATGACATGTTATCAAAGTAAGGCAATAGAAATACGGACCCTTAGGCAAAAATATTTAGACATAATTTTTGCTGTTAGAGCCGGCACTCGCTCCTTATTCATTACTAGGTTTTCACTTTTATATGGAGTCTGCGCGTTGATGGAACTTTTATCGGCAAGTATATGCTTTACCATCCATATCTAACTTAATGTGACGGGCTAACATGCTTACTTACTTTACTTCACGTTCGTATCACAGGGAAATGTATTGGTTAAAAATAAAAGTTGTTTGATTGGTTTCTGTAATGTTTTATTTATGGATAACTAGGTGTTACAAAAATCCCTATCCCTATCTACTTAGAAATTACATAATTTTCTATGGGAGGGGATTATAGGGGTAAAAGTAGCCTAAGTGTTAATCCACGACATGGTCTACCATGTGCCAAATTTCATCCAAATCCGATCAGTTGTTTTTTGCATTTACTTCTAACAAACATAGAAACATCCAAACATTTTTACAAATTTTTACCTTTATAATATTATAACGATAAAATAAAATAAACTATTTGGACACAGTTAAGACTGGACTTCACCCACACAGAATACTTTTGAGTAAATGGTGAAGTTCAGAGATATGTTAATCTTCGTTAAAAAAATCTGAAAGCAATTTAAATCACTTTGTTTTTTTCGTTGTATGGTTATTTTTTGTATTTTAGTTCCTTTCTTTGATCATATATGGATTTAGGTCTGGATATTATTTGTGTCATTTTCTAGGTTGGCTTTCTTTAGGCTCTTCTCGCATTTTCAAAGAACGCAAGTATTTAACTAGTAACTAGTTTCTGCATCGTGCGCTAAAAAAATGAACCGTACGTAAGATGTTAAAACCCGCCATAGTCGTTTACGTAAGTGTGTCAGCCTTTGTATATCCGGTTTCAACAGGCCGGCATAATTGTGTCGACCATCGAGGGGTAATCATTTCACGTTAGTTGACATTCTATTGGAACCCACCCCACATACCATCAGGTGCACTTTGCCGTGCCCATATTAAATAAAAAATCTGTAATACCGACTGTACATTGGAATTAAATAAAGGTAGACAAAAGGAAAAGATTTCATACATTATATTCTCAATGATAGCTAATGTTGCCAAGCGTATCACAATGTTTAATCTAACAGTGGCTTACCTTTAGTTCTTTTCTAAGCTAATTAGCTACCACCTTACCAGCTAAGTCGAGATTTGGATAAGAACAGTGTAGATTATACCCAATTATTCCCGCAATTTAATAGTAATTTTCTTCATTGGAGATCCAATCCTATTTCCAGCGTAGTTGCATGCCTTTGTAGCTAATTAATCTATGAGCTCTCGCTAATTAAAGTGGAACTATGAAAACACTTATCTCTCTTAAGAAACAGATAAAGTAAATTATGCTTTAAATTAATTTTCAATTTTATTCACGAATTTCTACGTGAATGTAAACGAGGTTTAAGAACAAGCTCCTTCGGAGTTAGTAATTCTACTCGTCGATGGCACCTTTGTCTAGTTAATGTTGCTCGAGATTTTATTTCATTCTAAATCTATGTAGTTAACATTACATTATAGGAGGATGTTTAGATATAGTTCTGGAATTTATAATACCAATGGCCTTGTGATGCAGTGAAGATGTAACGTGAGGGCACGGGTTCAATTCCTGACACAAAATATCTCTGTCGATTATAAAACATTATGTTTATACTGTACAAACACAGAATATTTCGGGGTCGAAATTTTTGATGTCCATGATAAAATACTTTCATTGTGAAGTTAGGGCTGTTTTTTTTCGGGGTTAAAACGCGTTATTGCTACCATCACATTGGGAGTGAGTGTTATGGTTATGCTGTTTTCACCGGTCTTACGGCCCAATGTCGACATTCCGAAGTATAGTATCTCCAGAGCGAGCATTGGACCGAGTCCTTACCCATATATGCCCTACATCGGCATACCAACCAAAATTCGCGGTGGCCTTCTTCGGCGCCTTCGGGACGGCCCCGGGGTATATTGTTGCACTAAGGTAGCTGCGCGGAATCGTATCTGCAAGTTAGGACTGTACAGTTAGTAAAAAAGTATATAAAAAATTTTGGAAAGCAACTAATTAGGACAACATATCCTATATATAGAAACCATCACCGCTAGAAACATAATATTATTATTAATCGCAACCGTTTATACAAAACAAAGTTTATCAAATATTAAAATATTCCCATTCTACCTTTAAAAACGTTGAGCAACATCCTGAAGCAATATCACCTGCTACACACGAAACAATATTCAACTATCAGCAGTCACAATTTAATTTTAAAGTTTGTAAGTATCGTTTGGGTAGTGAATTTACATATTTGTGCGTTTAAGCTTGGGTCGTCTACAGGGACTGAGTGATTGAATTATTAACTGACTGAGGCCCAGTACCGCACAGACGTGAGCTGTGTACGGGACGATTTGCGCTGGCTCTCATAATTGTTATAATTACTCGGCCGCTGTCGAGTTTCGATAATGGCTATACGTTTGGTACAATCCGTCAGGCCGACTTCCTGAATATTAATTGTTAGTTATTGATTTGTTTGCGTCTTCAGTGTCATTGGGTTTGTGTGGAACTTGGTGTATGACAACCGATTTTGGTGGTAGAAAGGAACCCGATATATTTTTCACCCAGCTGGACTGTAAAATATAAATGGTGTAAAATCTGATTTTGTGGCTCGTTCTAGCGTGTCTACGAGTTCAGTGCTCTGTTAACAATTTTACATAATATTTGTTCTACATTGCACCTATTTAAAATCTGACGTAGTGCCATTTAGCCACGACAGATTAAAAAGCGACCTTATAATATCAGCTATGTATTGAAGTGGCGATGAGTTCAGATAACCCGATTCCTCCCAGCTTCCCTTTCGTAATTTGTGTAAAATTTAATTATCATTAGAACGATTTGCAGATCATATTTATGCATATTAGTACCTATATTATATTGTGTCGGGTTTCCTTTCGGAAAATTTCACCCTTCGTCACTGATTTATTGTGTTACCCCATATAACATAATTGTCTCAACAAAAAAAAAAAAATAACCCTTAGTCTACTATATAGCCTTATGAGCACACCGGAGGTCAGAATAGCAGACATAAATATATAAATCGTAGCTCGTATTATGAAAATAGTCCTTTAGTTATAAATAATTTGATTTTCATCAAATAAATTATTAAACTTACCGTATTTCGCAGAGACTCGAGGCTATACGACGCTCAAGCTGCTTTTCCGATACGCAATACCCAACTTCGCCTTACGTTGTTTATCGCAATTATCGCACCCTACACCAGCTTGCAGTTAAGCTGCAGGCCTGCAAACACAAATTGGTACATAAATCACCAGCGGATAGATTGCAGTGAACCAAAAGTACACGAATTTTGTATTCATAGTTTTTATCCCTGTTTTTCCGGCAAAATTGTTAAAAGGGTTTTCATTGCGATTGTGTGTTCAATTACATGAATGGTTATAAAATATTGATTTTGAATAAATTTACTTTACGTATTGGACGTTACTAATAAAAGTTGTTTATTTTAATTTTTTAATGAATATTTATTTATTCCAGTAATTTATATTGTAAGTAAAAGATATTTTTTTTTCTTGAAACTATGTTAGTAATTGAAATAAAAATAATTAGTTAATAGTTTATGTCTGTTTTACTATTCATTTACAAAATTTAATATATTAAGAATATAGGAAAATTTATCAATTTTTCTCATAGTACCTTTTTATTTATTTAGTTATAAACATTTTTGTAGTTATGGACCGAAGATCTGGTGAGGGTCGCCGGAGTCCGATGGATGAGGGCGGCCCAGAACCGGTCCCTGTGGCGCTCAATGGGGAAGCCTATGTCCAGCAGTAAACGATTCCCGGCTGAAATGATGATGATGATTTTTATAGTAATGTAAACTATATCTATATATAATCTCGGTTAGCTTTTAGTCTGCATTAAACTTAGTTTGAAGGCGTTGCAATGCGTAGGGTCTGATTATAGTCTAGAAAACGTGACGTCAAGTCCCAAATGGCTTTTAGAAACATGCATGAGCTTTACTGTAACCTTAAGCGAGAACAAATTTTAGTCGCAAGTTGAAAGTTTTTTTTCTAGTAAGGAAACAGCACCCGATATTAAAAAAAACAACTAAAAAAGAGAAATCCTTAAGTAGTTATAATATTATTATTGTTTCAACCCACCGAATACTTACCGAATTTTCCCCGCCCAAACTAGGAATGCGAGTCTGAAATAACATACTATGGTTTTGCATTATGTGGGGGTCGTTGTTTTCCACTTGGGGACAAAATGTATTGGGTACCCTCCAGCCGGTGTAATAAAGGCCATGTAAATTTTCCGCTTTTAAAAACAATTTGTTCCGGCGTTTTAAGAAGTAGTTATTACTTCTCCCTTTCTGTTTCAACTACACGCCAACAATTTAATTGCGTTAGAGTTTTCATTAACAAATTTAAACGGTTATATCAAACTGCAATATGCCTTTTAAAGGAAAGATGTACTGAATTACGTACCTATTTATTCTTTAGGGAAATTGATAACGGGGAGGAATTCTTTGAAATGCTTCGGGTTGAAAATCGAAGGTTTAGTAATCAGTCGCTCACTCGTAGAATTCACAAAGCTTAAGATTTTACTTCAATACCTTTATAAACATCCTATCAAAGGAACCTTACCGTAAACATAAAATATAAGTTAGTAAAACCTATCCAGGCTTCGCACAGGTTGAAAATAATAGTCGAAGTCATAAACTATGATGAACACCACATTAAAATTCATCGAGTAGTTTATAAGTACTACGAATACACAGAAAATGGATTTTGTTTTACTTAACAAAGAAACACTGATGCGATCAACTCTTTCGTAGCGGCTTGAGTTATCTTCCACTATATTGCTTTTGTTCAGATAATTTATACGTGGTTTTAGTTTAAGCTAAACTTGGTTGTTATTTTTCCTTTTGAACTACTTTAGTCATAATCACATGCCGGTTTTACCTTACGCTGTCCCATCTAGTGCCAGGGTTCGCTCAAATCTCTACATTTTATGAGCCATTTTACCAACATTACGCGAAGCGTGTGCCGCCTGATTTTCGTATACTAGCTCCCGTATGATTCTGTTATATTACGTTACTATATATGTGCTTGTAGTATGAATATTTAATGTTTTAGCAAGACTTAAATATTTTATACGCCAATTGACGTTGTTTTCTAAGTTAGAATATTCTGTTACGTCAAATTAAAATAGTTTCAATTTCCCGTGCCTTCCAAGTATTTTTTTCGAAATTTTTTAATGTATAACCACGAGCATTCTACGATTTTGTTATGACATGTATGTGTGCGGATTTTCATAAATTTACATATTATGTATTACTTATAACTTAGCGTTCAGACACAGTCGCGTTCGCATAACTCGTAACAATAAAGCAGTGACAGTCATAAGCATCTTTTATTTGTACACCCCGTACAGTATCTATTAGATTAATCTATTATTGTATATATACAATTCCTAATGAAACCAAAGCTGATAATCACCACAGGTATCAATCTCCATTGATTTTCACCACATACCACGATACCAATTTTATTTACCCAATTACACAGTTTGCAAGTAGTTATGTAAGTCTGATAAACATTATTAATTCTGGAGAGGTGACGCCACTAAACTCTCATTGTTAAACTAGGGGCAAACAAGTGGCGGGAGTCGGGTCCGGGCGGCCACAGTTCACAAATAACAAAACGTTCGTAGGTGGAACTTCGCATAATTCAAATTTTGATTGAGTGAACTCCCAACAGTGGTGCCGAACAATAACTTTGATTCTATTTGGACTTCATAATAACCATACGTATAATTCAACTTGAACGGCAGTTTTAATATGCGTTAAGGTTTTAAGCCGATCGTCAACTCGATTTAATGTAAAGATATTTACGGACCCATCGAGTTTCCATTATCACTTTATGCATTAAAAAGAGATTACGACGATAATTACACGGGCAAATTGATTTATTTACATGTTAATACCTCGGGACCAATAATGTTGTATAGTTACATAGCGGAGCGCGTGTTCACGTTGATAATAAATGAACAAGTAATGCTTCCCGGGACAATATTTTATAGTAAACTGGATACTTTATGGGCGAGTAGGTGGCGAGATGATAATACACACACGCGATGTATCACTCCTATTATCAACGATACGTGAGGCCAGGCAAGTGCGGGTCGTGGTCTTCACGAAAAGTAATTTTTGACCATCCCATTTTCATTGTTATTTAAAATGGATGTCGTCACGTTCTTTGGGATGGAAGGGTTTCTTCACTGGTTTTTATGAAATCGTATAGCAGTCTAATTTTAGTATAAATTTAATTACGATGACAATAGACTACTTAATAAAATAATTCTTGGAACTCAATAAGGCAATTTAATAGAGAAATGGTACTGAGTATTTCAATGTAAATCGCTTTTCGTTCTGACTTTTTGATGTAGGTAAAGAAGGTATGTTATGGAGTATGTAAAATCGGATTAAGTTCTTAGGATCGATAACAATGTCATTAGCCGCTTTAGTCATTTAAAACTCTACAAAGAGAACTATGTTTGAATATAGTAACAAGGTCCCGGCCTAATTATCCCACAGATCTAAACACCGATACTGAAATATTATATCCCCTGTACGAATACCTACTGTTTTGGTAACAAAAGCGTTGTGGAGTTCATAATAAATATCACAAAACATAAATAGTATACATTATGCACGTATTCGCGTTTCGTTTGTACGTACATTTCATAGTGGTTCATTATACAAAATTATAAATGAAGCTTCCAGAAATATTCTACAAATGAAAATGTTGGCGCGCGAATGCTTTTTATGAAAACCAACCGGTAAATAAGGCAAAGGTCCCAGTCGTATCCATTTGTCCCCTCGGAGTATTCGTGGGAATGAGCAAAAACAAGTGAAAATAAAGTGAAAACATTGTTATTCTCGTGTGGATTACCTTGCGTCGTGTTATTCCAGCCGCCAGCTCTGTCTATCCGGATAACTTACTATGGAATTGCCGGCTTCATAGATTTGAATTTTAAAAATAATTACCGCACTTGCCGCTTCCATGGCGGCCGCTAATTGACTCCATTCAAATTGTGCATAAACTATTTTCGCATTGTATTTTTGTAGCGTACCTAGCAGCTCCGTTGTAATGGATGCGCAATTGTTATGATATGGTAATGTTGAATTAAAGCCGTAATAGGATGTTAGTATTTGGTTTGCGCCAACAATATTTGCGGTGTTTCAAATCAAATGTATTATTTTTGTGATGGTATTAATATAGATAATAAACTATAGTGAAGTAGTTTAATCGTACTATATAGAGCCCTTGTTAGCTTATACTCGCCAGTTTATGGTTTTATGTGCAAGAACGAGATATGAGGGTCATTGGTCAGATGGCTAGGGACCATAAACTACGAGGAAATCTAAGATGAAGTGCATTCAAGTGGCTTTTGTATCGGGAAGATCCCACCCCATGTTAGATACTAACGGCAGTGTTATCTCGTATCGATTATTATTTTACTCATATTATGTAATAATCTAGTAAATACTTTTTGTTTTTTTTTTTCCTATATGCAATTTTATTCCCAATATTAGACATGATTTTCAAACTGTATTATATTATTCGTATACTTTATTCGTTGTTTTATATTTTAATACATCCACAAGTAAATACTAAGTAAACGGATGTAAAGTATACGATAATATAGTTAAGATAATGGACAGTCGATAAAAGAGCCGCGGGGTGACGAATGCAGAGCTTAATTGGTCCTGCACAATTATGTATATTAAAAAAATTAATGCACTGTGTCGCTGTAGTCATTAAAGCGTATTGATAAAGGAATATGTAAACGCATCCTGTAGGGGAAATCAGATTTGTAACCTCATCTCTCCTTAGTCGCTATAATTATTTAAACGATTTATATAAATACATAAGGTCAGGGGGGGTAAGTGCACCTGCCCTAAAAAAATCGAAAACTATTGATGTTATACAATTACCGCAATCTTATATCTATGCTACTAACTGAAATACAGTTCCACTAAAACCATAAATGTCTCTGTTCATTTTAATACGATTTATTCGCCATTTTATTTTAAGTGTCATTTAGACCTGTAAACAGAGATGACCCTTTGAAAGATAACATCAAATATTTAAAGATATTTAATATATTTCTGTAACTCACTTCAAACTATGTACTCACCAGTAAGGTGAGTACATAGTTTAAACCTTTTATTTTAACTTCCTGCCTGAATTTTATTTATATATACTAAAATAAAGGATTATTAGCAATGCGAAAACATGTACTTCAAAATTGTCCAGTAGGGCAAGTGCGCCACAGTTACTAGTCGTATGGCGCACTCGCCCCTGAACCATATATTACCAACCTTTTTTGAGAATATGTTTTACTAATATGAATTTTTATTATTAAAATGTTATACTTAGCATAATTTATTGTACTCTAGGTATTTTGTTTTAAGCCGACTTAAATAAAAGGGCGTATTAGTTAATTCGTCGTATATTTGTTTATTTTGGATGGTTCGTTATTACAAAAAAAAAAAAAAACTGAAATACCTTGGTCTAGAGCAACTTTACGTGAAGAGGTTGCAACCGTTCGATCAGGCACGTTATCTGGGTATAATGCAGCTAAAACATATCAAATGTCATAAGGCCATATTTAAAGTAATTGAGTTATAACGCATTCAAAGTTGTTAATTCCTACACTTTTGTATGTTTTTTTCTAGTTTTTAGAAATAAAATGGATTTCGTATTAAAGCTACCATTTTTTTATTACAACATATCTGCATATAAACCTCTAATATTACTATTAACACTAATATTAATATAGCAACAAAATGTGTAAAATGTTTTGAAGCCCTGATTTACAAATATATGGCGCACTTACCCCGAATTTGATTTGACAGCCATAGTTTGTTATAATGTTCAGTGATTAAAAATTATCCAAGAGCAATGCGGGAAAAAACTTATTTTTCTATGGACTAAAATGAGTGTTTTCTTTATAATGTTTCACATTGGTGTTTTTTTTACACAGGTGCACTTGCCCCATTTCCGGAGGCAAGTGCGCCTACTACCATTTTTTTTTTATTTTGAGCAAAATATTATTAATTTATTGTCTGATTTCCTTGAATGGCTATAGGTCGTTACAATAAAATACCAAATATTTTTAAATTAATAAAATTACATTCTTAAGTCAGCACAAAAAGAAATTATTTTGCATTGAATCCAGCTATGAAAATTTTATGGCGCACTTTCCCCGACTGACCTTAGTTGATTATAAAGCAATGTATTAAGTCATGTACAACTACATATTATTTCATGATAAAAAAATTGAAATTGAAGTTTTACATTTATGTTAACAATATTTTATAAACAAAAATAATGACATTACCTTTTTTAATTCAGCCCATTATAAAATTATTATATACTAACTTTTTCCTGCAGCTTCGCCCGTGTGAAAAATCTTTTTCGGGATATTTTTTTTTCGGAATATAAAGTAGTTTATAGCACTCAAAAGTAATGTAGCTTCCTATTACAGAAAAATAATTCAAAATGTGTTTAAAAGTTCCTGAGATTAGCGCGTTTAAACAAATAAAGTATAAATAGGGGAGATAAGCCCAAAACGGGTAAGCTAAGGATAGACGAAAAGAAAAGCAGGTTCTAAATGTATTTTGAACTTTTATTTTAACTGTCACAGTTCCATACTTAAATAACTTTAAAAAAACAGTCTCAAATAAAAAAAAATATCTTCATTTTTAACAAAAAATATCATAAAACTAAAACATTAACAAAACCCGTTTTGCCCTGGAGGGGTGCCTAAAACGGGTAAGGCTTTTGGGCAAAACGGGTAATAGGAACAAAAATGAGATAAAATCTACTTAACCTTCTAATCATAACATGAAATAACAGTTTTGCTTTCATAATAATTATCACAGTCTTTTCGAATCAGACTCAATCATAATTTATATTATTGACACATGTCACAATAGTACGGACCTCTGTCTGAGTATGAAGTTGTCTTGTTCAAGAATATCGAAAAATCTTTTAACTTGAGGTCTGTTAAAGACTCTCGCACGCGCAATCGCTGTTGGTTCTGGCTTGCGGAGGGTGATCTTAGGATGTCGCGCCTTGAAACCCATGTACCAGTCATCGCCTGCTACGTTTGCCTTAAATGGATGATTTATTTAATTTTTTTCGGCATATCGAAAACCTAATTCCAAGAATTCTGTTTTCGTCAGTCCAAAAAATAAATTATCCATTTGTGGAATATATTCGACCAACTGTAACTCTTGATCCGCGTTGAAAACTGGTACAAATCTTCCAATGATTTTCCTCGCTATCCCTTCTTTATATGTCTCTGCCGTGTTGACAAATTAATACCATATTTTTTAGCAGCTGCATTGACAGATGTTTTTTTAGATTCTTCCATTGCAAGTGCAATTGTTTTCTCGTCCCATGATGTGTTGGTAGTTTTTCTTTTGTACTCATTAACCATTTACAAAATAAGGAAAAGTAATATTATTCAAAAGTTATATTTCAAAAATCTATCAGGGCAAATCGGGTATGGGCAAATCGGGTACCCGTTTTACCCATACCCGATTTGCCCAAAGGCACAATTTCATTTCGTACATTCATAACCACAAAACCAAAGCAACGGGTTAGAAATTACTTCACTGATATAAAGCTTCAAATACAACAAAATTATATCACCAATCTAGTAATCACGTCCAGCAAACCAAAATCGACTAATCAGAAATCAAAATTCATTAATATTTTTATCAAAAACAGTAAAAATCTTCGATTACAAATTACCTTGCAGCCGCGTAGTCCATGCGTACAAAGACACTGCCTGTGATTGGACGATACCTGCACCATCCTTCGGCATGCACAATTTGAAACTAATGCGAAAGACGCGAAATTTAGAACACTTACCCGTTTTAGGCGGGCTACCCGTTTTGGGCTTACCTCCCCTAATTCTTAAGCGTGATATGACAATTTTAATAGTTTATTTTGCCCCATAAAAAGACACCACGCTACGCACGCAGCCGGCTATTATAAGTATAAAACGAAAACACCATTTTTCTTGTGAAGATTATTTCGTGTTATCTCGGAAGACATTCTTTTCCCGCGAACACGAATACTAGGGTTGTATTACAAACAGTATATTCTCATAATTATTGTATTATTTGCTCGTTCTGCTACTTTATTTACTACGGATTACTTTATAAATGCATTTTAAATTGTTTCTTTGGAACTATGGTCCTTTACTTATATTTTACGCAAGCTCATTGTGAGTTATAATGTGGGAGAGCCTGTGAAAAATAGATTTTAATTTGAATTTACTAGTTTTGATAACGTACGATGGATATTAAAACCTAAAGAAATAACCATAAGGCAGTTAGATTCTTGCTATCTAAACGGAAATATGTCCAAAAATTCCAGTGGTCGACATTGACGTAGCAATATACAATGCGGTTGTCGGGCGAGTATTTGCGAGTGTAAATTGAAACATGTCGAGAGTTAATTGCGTGCAGGTCCGTGGGCGAGCGCCCCGCCGGATAATCCAGGACCCTGCCGCCACGCCTCGCGACCTTTTGTATCTAGAGGCATTAGCAATTCTGATAACAATTATAACACTATTGTTAGGTACGTTTTTGTGGTATTATTTTTGAAAATATAATTTCTCTACAAGTAAATATACACCGATAATTTTGTATTTTATTAGAAAAAAAAGATCTTAGAAAAATATTTTATTATCATAGTTTTTGATGTCATAATAGACATTTCAGCAATATATTGTGGCTATTATCAAACAAAAATCCTTTAAAGTTAATGACAGTGCTCATAATACACTGAGATTTATTGTTATTTATATAATCCATTAGTGTATGTTAGTTTGCAGAGTACGTTTTCATGTCCCGAATCTGCAATGCCATTGATTATTACATAATTCTTAATAACTGACATTGTTTTATTTTGGTATTAAACGTTTCATATTTTAGTTATAGTATATTTTGATTTTATATGTTAAGATGTTGAAGGTATGCTTGTATAATAGCAATCGTGTCTTAAAATAAATTTGTAAAAGCATGTTTTCTGCTATTATAATTATAATAGAAAATAAAATGACCACTTTGTACTCTAAATATATTGCATTAAATTATATATCTACAACTTTAAGTGGTTTGATTTTGGAATGGTTAGATTTTCTTTTCCATAGGTATTTAATTTTGAATGTAGCACATTTTGCTAATATTTATCACAAAAACGAACACAGTGGCATTTTAAACCTAGAAACGTTGTTAGGTGATGCTGCGAGCCTGATCTTTAATAAATTAGGACAGGTGAAACAAATCTTGCATCCCATCAATAATCGTACGTAAAGTCTAACTTTGTTGTTCAATGTTGAAATAATACCGTTGAAAGTTCCATTCAGGAATCGCACGTAAGACTAATCAATTATAGTATTAAAAGTGTTGAAAACAGAATGCTTTAACTGAATATTAACTGGGGATTTAGTATTTAAAGGAGAATGGAAATTGAAACATGGCCGTAGTTAATTGTGACTAGGATCCGAAGTCGACTCGCTGCTAATTTAGAATTCTGGCCGTTCACTCTAATGTAATCTTTGTCTTGTTTGACAAACTCTGTATACTTGGAAATAATATTAAATGTATATAATTTTCATTTTACACTCGTTAAACATTGTTTTTACTTTTTTAAAATACTTTGCAATTTAATTTTTTTTATTACGCTCTAATGAGCGTGATAATTCACTTTGGCAGTGTTTGGTTGAGTTAGGTACTGTATGTAAGTACAATTTAAATTTGAATATACCAGTGGTGAAGGGTCTATATAACCCGATTCCTGCCGGCTTCCCTTTATGAAGAATTTATGTAGAATCTAATTATCATTAGAATGATTTGCAAACCCAATTTATGCACATTAGTACCTATATGTTATGTCAGGTTTCCTTTAGGAAAATTTAATTTTCACCACTTATGTATACCATTGATTAAGATCTGTGAAATTAGTAGAATAGAATAATTGCTAATCAGGGGAAAGATCTAGAAAGTTACCTAAACCTTTACTAAACCTGATTCAGTGAAATGTGGTTATAAAACAACCACTTCACACTGTGTAATACGTGTTAGATATTTTAGTGGGGTTTAGCGGATAGATTCATCGGTGTTAATAGTCGTGATTATCATTCCTTAGGTTATCGATTTGATGGTTTGCTGGTCTATAGTATAAAAATATGGATATATATTTTTATTTGGCATCACCTTTATTCTTCTTTCTAATATTATAAAGCAAGTTCGGGAAAATGTTTAGATGTTTGAATGTTAGTAAGTATTATGTTCTACTACATTCACTGTATCTCAACATGAAAATCGTTATAAGACAATGATGTTTACACCAAAACTGAGTATACATTTCACGACCCGCGATCATTAAATGAAACGATTAAATAGATCATTAATGCATGAAGTGTGGATGTAAACGTATTGAGTTGCAACAGTTCTGTTTGTTTCCACGGCATGGATGGCTCTTGAGCGAGAGCACTCGTCGGCCGCGAGCGTTGTGGTCCGTAACCAATTTTACATACAATATGAGTGACGCACACATCGCAATAACAGTAAAACGCTGTAGCATTTCGACACCCGTTTGTACAGATGGCTTTAATTTTTATACAATTGAATGAAGAGCAAATTGCAATTGGTAATCCATTATTGTCGATGCACATTAGTGATAAGTCCAATCGCAGAATGTAGAAATATGGAGTATAGTTTCAATAGAATCTTACATTTTACTCGCTTTTTCGATTTTGAGATGTCATAGTCCCAATACTCGATATACTGATTAGTGACTATTGCTGTTCTGAGGCAATAAATAATGCGTGAGACTCAAATGGACTTTGATCGCCATTGATCTATAATGTATCGTCAGGACGTTAAATATAAAAGTGAACTACGGTCAATGCATTTGCTTATTAATACAAGTTACTTAAATTATTCTGTTTGATAGCGACGACTGAATGAAGATTAATTTTGTTTTTGGAATGTGAAATTAATTTGTTTGCTGGAATTGTAAACTCAGATAGTTTATAACATGATGAAAAGTTAATGTTACGCAGATGTTATAACTTTCGCCACGTTTAGTGCAGTTCAGAATATGTACGTATAATATAATAAATTCATGTTGCAAATAATCCATTTTCATTTCATATTTGATACCACTGCATTCAGAGTTCGCGATTTAATTAAAATAGTATTACTGCTTCCAAGGAAGCGCGTATTAATCGGCTAAATATAGATAAAGTTTTATAATAAAGTTCAGCAAACGGAATGATTGTTGAACTGATTCGTGTTCATTCTCGACACTCGACCAAGTAGTATGTCTTGGTATCAAAGGGGTTGATTTCTTAGAAGGGTTAAATTTGGTCTTTGCGAGTAGCATGTAGCAGATTCCCTGCAAGAGCATCACAGGCTGTGCTGTAGTATAGTGAGCAGTGGCTCATGAATATTCAGGGTTTTGAGGGCATTGTTGATCTTTGATAAAGATCGGGGATTGGATATAAGAATGAATCAATGATAACAATTTATGGTACATTACATATAGCGGTATAAATAAAAATATATTTTTTTATAACATGTGCGAAAATTAGCAGTTTATCCCGGATAGCGAACACCGTACACAAGATTTTAAAACCCGCCATAGTAGCTCACGTAAGTGTGTCGCGTTCTGGGATTAGTTATCCGGTTCCAACAGGCCGGCATAATTGTGTCGACTGCTGAGGGGTAATCATCTTTCCTCAGTCAAAATTCTATTGGACCTCACTCCACTTACCATCAGGTGCAGAGGGGTCACTTTGTCGTGAAAAAAGAAACAAACTCTTCAAGATAACGACCACTATTGGAAATGGGTAAAGACACTATTGAAAAGTCGTAAAGGACTTATAAGGGCTCCAGCAATTGCATCAACCGACCATAGTGAACAGCAAATTTGCCAGTATAGATCGATTTTCTATGCGACATTGTTACTACCATTCTGTTCGAGCTCATCAACAACGAACACTACACATGCTTACGGGTTTTCAATTGATGTATTGTTTCCATTTAAAGCAGCCTTATATTATCCTACCTCTTACTTTTTATGTTACTTAATATTAGAAATGCGAATGTGGGTTATTTTTTTTATATGTTTGGATTTGTGTAAGAAGTAATGTCAGAATCAGTTGAACGGATTTGGATAAAATTTGGTACACGGACAGACCGTGTCCTGGATAAATGTATACATATTTATCCCGTAATATACCCCTATGGGATTTTTTTTATCTTATTTTTAATGATATGGCACTGGCTTCGTACAGATGGGATTATGGTCGCTATAGTGATTTTGAAATTTTTGTAGCTGGAAAGGCCTACGTGCGAGCGAATCCGCGAGCAACACATAGTTAAAATATAATTAGCTATTAATCAATTTTTAATTTTTTTATTAGGGTAATGAAAGTCGAATTACGTAGTATTTAGCTCCATTAGCGATGTCTATAAATAATGCAATAGCTCAGTGGCAATAGAACACATACTATTGAGTTACGAACACAATACGTGTGCGTCGAGTTAAACACGATTAGTTAGTTGGAGATAATTACACATTCCATTTGTCCAGTTAATCCGGGACTAATCGGATGGCGTTTGATAAGGGTCGCCTTTCCGCTTAAGGTGTTGTGCCACCCATCATTGTTACAACCTATTTTCATATACAAAAACAAAGTTAATAATTCATATTCCATTACGCTTGTTTTAAACTTTCGGCTGGTATATTTTACTAACGGAATAGATTGAAAATTACATAAACTGAATAGTTAGATTATTTTATGTAGCCTACGAGAGTAGCCGTCCAACGACCCGCTTGATGGTAGGCGGTCATCATCGCCCATAGATGTCGATAATGCCTGGAGCAGAGTCAAGCCGCCGTTGACGGAATAGAGCCCCATGATGTAGACTATTTTTCCGCAGAATGATTGATGGTGCCCTATTCAAGAGTGCAACTTTCTCAATTAAAATCGACATGAGTCTGCCGTTGCGTGCAGTCTGCGATATCGTTAGAGGCCAAATAAATCGCGATATCGTTAGAGGCTAAATAAATCCTGAGTAATCCTTATTCCTGTTCGTCAATGCGCCAAGGCACAGAGATTTCCCTTTGGCAGTATGTGTATTCATTCCGCCCTGTGGAATGGGGGCGTTTAGAGAATTCCACCACGGTATCCCCTGCCTGTCGTAAGAGGCGACTAATAGGGACCACGAAGGGGGTCGTCGGCGGGCAGCAGGGGGCTGTCCGCCCTAGTGCATTTTTGTGCATTTTTGCACATCTTTCGGTTGACCCCCGGGATGGACGGCAGTGTGCTGTTGGCCTCACACTGCCGTAGATGCCGAGGGCGTCCTTCGGTGCGTGGGGGCTTCTGAGCCCCCCCCCCCCCATAGGAAACGGGCCGCAAGGCGGCACCGGGGCGGCTGCGGTCGCAGACTAGATACTTCAACGTCAGAGGAAGCCCGCAGCCGTCCCTAAGAGGGCCACCGCGGAGTTTTAGCTGGTAGGCCGTGCATAGGTTAAGTTGTATATAGGGTTAGGGACTCGGCCCGGCGGTCGCCCGAAGGTCACCATCAAATTCGGGCGGCTCAACGCCGGGCCGTAAGGCACGGTTACCCCAGCATACGGTTACCCCGCTCAGTCGCCCCCCCACGAAGGCTGGGCGGTAGTAATAAGGCACTTTCTCCGCGAAAAAAAAAAAAAAAAAAAGTTATCAGTCCTTTTAGTGCTTATAGGGTTCCGTAGCACATAAGAAATCCTTATAGGATCACTTAGTTGTAGTCGGTCTGTTTGCCTCGAACCTTATTCTCAGGAATGCGAAGAGATATCTGATTGCATATATATCAAATACTCGGGTCTCTTTAAACGGTGAAAAAATTAAACATGTAAGTCAGCGCGATCAAAAGATGTGATCGTTTATAGCGCATTTTTGTGATTTTATAATGGAATTAAAACCTGTAAGGTACTTTCTGTTGTCTTAGAATCACATAGGTACATGTAATGGAAAAAAAATGAAAACCGTAAATATGTACTTTAATAAAAAAGTTATGTACGCGAACTCACAGTAAGTGAGTCCAACTTGCTTTTATCCTTCTTTTTTAAATATAAGATAGCTAGGCAAACATTACTCATTAGCGTACATTGATACTATAGTGCTAGGTAGTACAGTGAGGTTATTTATATCGCGTCTTTGTATTATATTTTCGCGAAACAGTAAAATGCACCAGAATTTACAGTGCTGTCCAGACGCTAAATGCCCAAATAAAAGATGTTTTAATGTTTCCAATTCGATGCCAGCCGATCTTACTTTAATAAAATGCCACAACTATCAATGTCTTCACAGTAAATAAATTCAAGCCAATAAAATAATATGTGATGAGTGCGACGCAATCGGATTTTTCGTGTTATATGATGACCAAATGCTTCGCAATCTACATATTTCATAACATATTTTTAAATTCAAACGTTATAAAAAATATTAATCACTCGAATTTCGGAGTAGAGCAAATAGTAGTGAATATTTTTCAATCAATGGTTATGTTAAAAGGATTCTAGTATATTTTTGAAATTGTACTAAGTAATCAAAATTCAGGGTATTTTTGCTTTTATAATGTAAATATTGGGAAACTTATCTTTTTCTAGTATAAAAATGCTCTCAATTGAAAATTTTATTTCATCTGTAGTATTTTAAATTCAGATATATGATTATAGTCGTAGCCTTTGTTTTGTTGACAGTATACTACAAAGAAGTTTTGGAGCTGTTATTGATATAAGAATCGTACTCTTACTGTATATTATAAATGTGAAATTTTGTGAAAATATTTGTATGTTTGTTAGAAGTAAACACAAAAACAACTAGACGGATTTGGATGAAATTTAGCACACGGGTGGGCTATGCCCTCGTTTAACACTAGGTTAATTTATATCGGTAATTTGCTCCAATGGATAGAAATGACTTTTTTTTTAAATAGATAACGCTGGTGTTATACATTTTAATGATTTTAGTAGCAAGCAAGGCTTTTTCGCGGTTGAAGCGCGAGCAATACCTAGTAAATCATTCTTGTCAAACTTCATTGTCTTTAATTAGAAAGAGCCACCTGAGGGTTTTATATTCGTCCAAATTTTAATCTTAGTTAACGAAAAAAATACCACATGATCGGCACCGGCATACGATCATTTGGAGTTTTATAAAATAGCCTGTACCAGAACGTAAAAAGTAGTGACATGCATTTTGAAGAATGTTCCTTACTAGGCAAATGGCTATTAGTAAAAGTATATGTAAGCACTTTAATAAAAGAAACTATTTATGTGACGCCGTATTTGGCTATGGAACCAGTGTCGGTTCGATCCCCAGGTTTGTCATTCGAAATTTGAATAAAATATGTGAGCCAAACAAATTGTATTCGACACGACGATAGGGTTTCCCCTAATCGCATCATTGATTATATTATGCAAATAAGCTTAAGGAATGATAAAGGGACCAGTTATACCTCTGCTTGTTCCTATACTTTACAGGCGTGAGCGTACAAATAATTTGTTACTTTAAATATTATTTAGAACTCGAATATAAGTTAATACGACAACGTCTCGATAAAAACCAAGAATTCTTAACATCTTGTCAATCATAACTCGAGAAAATATAATAAATATGTATTATAGAGTGATCAAGTAACTAAATATTCCGTTTTTCGAAGAATAAAATACGCGCCTAAACCCTACGCTTACCTCTCAATATTCAAGCCCTTACTTTATGGGCCAAATCTTTATGAATACGATGTGGTTTCGAACTCCAAGTAGTTTGAGTATGAGGGGACGCAGGTTTTCCATTCATACCGTGTAGATACATTTCCTCTGGGCCCGCGGTGGGAGATCTCGCGGTTCCTGTTCTAGAAAATAGGGGTGGCAATTTTATTTTCCCCTAAACAAATATTATAAAATTATGCGCGTTCAATATTTAGGGCTGGAGCGAAGCCTCAGTATTATATCCCTGTGATGAATGATAGGGAACCATCGTGCTACTCTAAATGTTGTTTTTATTAATCGTGCGAGCCTTTCAACTTCCAAACTGAGGCGACACGAAAACGACACTATGCCGGAACGGTTTCTGCAATGCTGCGGCAGAACAGATCTACTTAGAACCCACTGGAATCGGACTACATTTAGAAATTTGTTCACTGATCAATTAATTTTTCAATTCGTCCTAATAATCTCATATATAACGCATACAATAAACTTAAAAGGAAAGTAGATAGGAATGTTAAATCTGTATTAAAGCATAATAAATTTAGTCGGTATTCTGCAAGTCTACATTTTCCGTTCCACCATTTTAGGGGAGCTAGGATCAAGTATGTCTGAAAAAAGTGTCAACCCTACTTGAAAGCCACTTGAGGCGTTTGTGTTGCACGGCATTCATTTTTTCGAGTTTCATTTGTTGTTTTATGACTGCATTCACCTATGCTATGACTTTCACTTAAAAACGAGTTATGAACTAAATGCAAGTTCAGTACAGCGGCAATATAACATTTTTGATATATAATTTGATACATACTAGTTCCTTTATTGTAGACAGGTTAGTAAAAGTCCATAAAATACTATTTTAGCATTGTGTTTTGATATTGTAATCCACGTGGGCAGTGTTTTAATAATGAAATGAATGCTCAGATATCAAATTGCAACGAAGTAAGCATTCAATATAAATTATTTTTATTATTATCAGTATTATAATACTGTTATTTTATTAAAGTCACAAAACTGTTAACATAGAAAAGTGAGAATATATGACAGCATACAAGATATAATTGGAAGCGAAAGCTAAAAATCAAATTACTTCTAACGAAGCGTTTACGAAACTACCCTAGCGTAGGTGTTTTATTTCTCAAAATTATTGTTTATACACATTTATCTACAGAATTATATTATATACACGAGTAAGGCTAAAATTAAATACAACGAAGAAGTCATGAAAAAACAAAAAGTTTGTTGTTATGATAGGGTAGATGGTGCTAAATACTATACCATATTTCGAGTAAGCCGCGCCGTCCTCGAAAGTATAAGTTATCTTAGAGTAACAGACCCCGAGAGCTGGGGCGGCAAGCGTATATTTTTTTAACTATATCGTCGAGTAGGTGGAGGGATAGTCGAGTACATATTTACACGTGTTCGACTTTGAAATTATATCTATAAGTTTTTGTGCCCGAACGCTTCCGGCAGCAGTGGAAAAACCACGACAAGCTTACGAAAATAACTCATGTGTTGAGAGACAAGAAAATGTAATAAAAATATTCAGTGAAGTTGAAAACAAAAATATGGGACGGAAAATGAGAACAAAGGGGAAAATCGCATCAGTTACTCACACACAACCTTAGCGAATATTATTCGAGGCTTTATTGAATAAATATACATAATTTCAGTGCGATGTCTCAAAAAGACAACCATGTGAATGTTGATTTTATGTATATTTGTTAAATTCCGACCTTTCTTGCGTGTATAATGTCTGTATCATTACTTTCAAAAGATTTCTTAGATATAAATAATTCATTTTACAAAGAGTACAATATTTTTTTCTGTTGTATCATTGTTTTTAGACATTGCTTTCGATAAGATAAACCAATGAAGTTAATAATTATAAAGTACAAGCTCGGCAGATATAGCACATAATAAACATTACACATATTGTTTAGCCGAGACTTGGTCTATTTGTAAAATTTCTGTCAAATCGTAACATCTCATTGGAAATCCTAAATGACTTCTGAACCTTGAGATTGATATAAATATTTTAATATCAGATGTATACAAATCGTAGTGCAAATGTTACAAATTTCAATGTTACAATTACAATGTTCACTGATATTACAATGCAATGCATTATTCCTACCTTCGTCATTGTCCATTATGCTAGTAGTATCGAAGAGAGTTTTAGCTACATTAGATATAACTACATCTATACCAAACATCAAAAAGAGATCTAAATCCATTATATATCTCCACAAGTACATAATTTTTGCACATTTTGTCTTACACTCATGATTTCTCAAATACAGACTAGAGCGGTGTGGCAGAGTTGCAATTAATTGCGAGCGTTGCAATTAGTGCAGTTCTTAGAAAACGTCGACATATACAACAATCGTTGCTTATCACTCTTCTGATTGTTTTTTTAGTTAAATGTATAGGGTAATTGTTTTTAACTTTATTGTAGTCTTAGAAAACAGAAGTAAGGGAATTATAAGAATGGCAAAACAGATTTCCCGCTAATACTCAGGTTTATTATTAATAGCTTGCATTAAATCCTTGATAGAATTAGACATCTTCTTCAAATACTGACAACTAAATGGAACACTGCACTTAGAAAAACTGCAAAGCGAATTCTTTATAGCATACTTAACTCTAAACTGCATCAATTGATAAGGCGCCGTATACACGACCTGTCACTCTACTTATTTTATATAGATTATACAGTAAAAAGTTATTACAATACAAACATCATCCCAAAAAGTGTATTATACAGTTTTTGACATAACACGAGCAAAAGTTGCGATAATTATAAATGTCTATTCGGTACAGCAATTGTTTCGCAGCGGTGACAGATGGTAGCTGCGAATAATTTTAGACGCAATTCTATCGTGACAACGTGCAGTTGTCATCTGGTATTTCGCTCGCTCTTGGCTCTTTCTGCGAACATATCACATAATGGGTATAATAGAGTTCCGGTTTTAGGCGAATTTCTATAGATAATTTATTTATATATTGGGGGAGGCCCATGTTCAGCAGTTGACATCCTGCGGCTGATGATGATGATGATAATATAAGTGAAGGATGTAATTGACAAAAATTGAATTAAGGGTACGGTAATTCTTTTATAGTTTAATAGATACCACGATTCGGTGGTAGGATATATGTTATATCCGTCCGGATAGCGACTACCGTACACAAGGTGTTAAAACCCGCATAGTGGCCCACATAAGTGCGTCGCGTTCCGGGATAAGCCTGTGTATATCCGGTTCCAACAGGTAATCATCTCTCATCAGTCGACATTCTATTAGAGACCAGTCCAAGTACCATCAGGTACAGTGAGGACACTTTGTCATGCACGTATAAAAAAAAAACGATCGACGATATTTATGGTGTATTGTTATACTCCTTTTGGATGTTGGTCTCGCATTTCTACTGTTATTAATTAATATATAGAAATAAAACTTATACTGCTACAAACTTTGTGGTATTTTGTTAGTCTTTTTTGTCAAACGGTCTGTGAGGCTCTTCGGTTACATTGCATAAAGACTTCCAAAAATGTATACTCACAGTGTTTTTTATATGAAATCGTGTCTAAACCTATTGCGATTATCAGTGCACCTACGGTTTGATTTTGACGACCAGGCTCTTTGTAGCGACTTGTTCGTTGAATTTCTGTATACGGTTTAGAATCTTGGCTAATTGCTTACTCTGCTCGCAAAGCCCGTGTAATTTTCAAGATATTACTTGCCCAGGCAAGGCACACTTCATATTGTTTGACCGCGCAGTAGCTGGTTTAAATTCCCTTCTACGTTGGTTATTTGTTTCAAGCTCAAGCAATGCTCTGTTGTGGGAGTTCTTCCCACAGATTCACAAAAATAATTGAAATAGAATATTATTTATTTCTTAGCTAGGGTGACTGCTCCCCCTGTTGTGACGTCTTCCATTTTACGTCGAGTATTCGTAGGTTTTCCATGTCTAAGTGATTTCTTTATAAATGTATTATGAGTATGGCTTACGCGAATATTCAATATAGTGATAAATTAATATTTGTGTTTACTTATATTTATAATTATAAAAAAATATAATCTTGACTATTATCAAAGATTTTAGAGGCGTAACTAGCACACAACAACTTTCGCGAATTACTAATTGGGGTTTTATTAATATTACACCAAACTTTTCGGTAAAATATTAAGAGTGCGTCAGCTGTGTTTTAATATTTATAGTGATTTATTTTTCGATTGACCCATGGCTTTTTCTGCGAACCAAACAGCAATATTCTAGTAAGGTTCGGCCGCTCGTAGATGGCCGGCTTATAGTTAGCCATATGAACGTATCCTTGATATTGAATTCCTAAACAAATGTATGTTTAGTTTACTGAACTAAAAATTTTTTAATACTCTATGATTTATTTATTTACTTTACGAGTATATTTTAACGTTGAATTTGAAAAGACGTCGCTCGCGGCACCGTCTATGTGGAATTATTTTCTCGGAATAACAATTACCTGAGGAGTTTGTTACCGAGATAAAAGTTATTTTAATTAATTAATATTATTTTATCTAACACATTGTCTGTATTTACTATGTGATTTGCCTTCAATTCCAAACATCACATGTATAATATTAGTAAGACACTATGATAAATGCATTAGGAAACTTTACGGAGAAAAACATTGATAAGAAATGACGTCACAACTTAATCCAATCCGTGGCTTGAGAGTAATGAAACACATCCGCACTCACAGACAGCAAAATAAATTTTCTCCGTGAAGACTGTTTACGGGTAAAATTTAATAAAGCAAATAGGAACATCGTTACTTACTGCGATGCTTAAGCATATTTTAAGAGATTTATAAGCGGCGAAACAAAGCGCGTTATTTACAATTAATTAAGAATTATGTAAGTAATGAAAAGTACAGGAGGCTTAATAGCTTCGCGTTATGGACACTTCTAGGAAATTATGATATCGCGTTTGTATTTATGATTCATGTCATGTCAATAATGTTTATGGGAAAAAAAAACTAGAGCGCAATATTCTTAAGAATGTTACCAGTATCTTTAATCTAACTTCAACACTAGGATAGTGCAACATATTTTTCAACTAGCCTTGCAACTGAGCACAGTATTTTGAACACATAATCAGACAAAACCACATCAGTGCGAGAGGAACTGTTGTAGTGGGCTCAATCGATTCCCGATGTGATGCTAAGCGCTGGAGTTATGTTATTCTAATGACAGTTGAGACGCTAAGTTCCTCACATTAGCTTACAAACTAAAACCTGGCGGTAGCTGTCATTGGCGTGTTAAGTTATGGGTCCTAGATTATTTGGCGAGATGATTTCTACTTCAGTATCCGACGCCATCAAAATATGCTGTTTTACAACATGTTTCCAGATTGGAAGTCTACATTCCTTTATTGTGGAGGCTACAACGATTCTATGCAACAAATGTAGCCTTTGTACAACGTGACACCGCATCGCTCGATCGTAGGACGTATAAAGTTAAACAATAGAGTAGGTACTAAGTAAGTTATAGTCTATTGTGAGCCTGTATCCTTGGTTTAGCACTCTGTTCACATACCTGATGTCTAATAATTATCATTTCGGTAACCAAATCGTTCATCTGGAAGAGAATGTGGTATTCATATTACCCTGCAGACGGCTAATACCGTAAACTTTCTCACCGGAATATTGAGCAGGCTTATTGAATCGGAGCTGAGGCAAATATTTTTTTTTGAATAATTTGGATTTGTCATAAATATTTCTCAATGTTGATGTATTTTATTTTAGATATTCAACATTATTATTTATTAACCGGAAAACATACGTTTACTAGTCATACATAATTCAAACTAAATAGCTTTTTAATCCTTCTACCCGAACACAGGTTCATATTATTGCAATTGAAACTTCTCCTTTTTTGATAATTACTGGATCACATGGTGAGAACAATCCTTAATAATTCCGAGAAGACGTCGTCGTTCTCTTGACGACCGCCAAAATTATACTGGTCTGATTAAATGTACATTGGCTACCGCTGTAACGCTCGTCGGTGCCACAATCACTTCATATACGGCATGGTCGCACCCCAATTGCAGTGACGGCATGAATTCACCAATTTGTACGCACCCTAACAGTATGTAAATCATAGAGTCTGCATTCGGTAATGTATATGACACATGCAGCTTTAGTATCCATGAGCAACTGTCGTTTTACTTTCAGCATGCAATATTCAATATGAATTGCTATTATTACTAAGTTTTGTAAATTAATCTTTATAAAAAAAAAATTCAATTTAAACAAATGGCTCATTTACTACATATGTCGAATACACCCCGATGAGTTCTGAATTGGATTTCCTCACTTGAACTCTATTAAAAGTTACCTGAGGGGTCGCCACGTCGCGTCGCATCGCGTGTGTTGTGCCGATGGCCTGTTCAATTTTGCTCCATCTGACGAAAGCGGTAGATTTTTTAGTTATGTCATTTTAAAGGGTTCTATCCCTTTTAATTGTGTTATGTGAATTTAGATTGTTGTATCGACTTGAATATTTGTTTTAGTGGTGTTTTGAGCTATTGGTATGTAGTATATTAGCAGCAATATTTATGAGTTAATTGTTCAACTATATTATGCTCAATTAACGTGTTTTTTTTTGCTGAACCCCTTCCTTTATAAGTTTATTGTTCAAATGAATATATGCTCAATTTACGTGGATATTTTGCTGAACATCTTCACACTTCTCTTCACTTCACACTGATGTAAGTTTCGTTATACCCACAATATAACATTTATTCATGTAACGTTTTAGTCAAACTAAAACCAATGCAGCATATTTAGTGCATCCCTTTGGATTATAACAAAAAAATAAATAAATATAAATACATTAAACTTCAAATACCAGAACTGCACAAACATATTTACACTGTGTTTTGTGAATTTAAATTAAAACTAACGTATTTTCTAGGAATGAAACAATTTGTGAAGACAAATATAGTGCGGTCAGTATTACAGGAACTGGAGCTAAATCAACTCCTCTGTGTTTATCCGCTAAGTCCGTGCATTTTAACCCTACCCTCTAATTAGTGCGGTGAGGTTTGCGAAAGGTCATACGTTAATTGCGGTTCGGATACATGGAAATATGACTTAAATCTTGAGGACAATATTTTAAAATTACACTGTCTGAGTATTTTTCAAAATGTATGCAACGTAATAGTTTCCGAAATAATATTACGATTTTTTTGTCTCCCCTATTTTTATTTGTTTGTCTTGATATATTCATTGTTTGTTCCATAGAATACATTTTACTGAGTAATCTATACTATTATATAAAGCTGAGGAGGTTTTTTGTTTGAACGTGCTAATCTCAGGAACTACTGGTGCGATTTCAAATATTTTTAACCCGAATAACTTGTTTATGTGGGCGGAGTTGCGAGCAAAAGCTAGTATACAATAAATGTATTAAGACAAACAAAAAAAGGCATGAGACAGAAAAGTTCTTAAAGCCTATTTCTTCACATTTATTTCAGAAATAATTAATTTTCGTTTTTTGTGCTAAGAGATAGTAATAGTAATATAACGATGTGAGCGATGGCAATTAATTTCCATTAAATTGTAACAACATTTGTAACAATATAAAAACACAAAAGATACAAAATAAGAAATATTTAATCTCAAAAATAAGTTTACTTCTATAAAAGCAATTTATTTCAACGAAGATCCATTCATTTTACATCGAATAATTTTGTTATATTACTCGGCTGCAAATAGGCTTTAAAATTTTATTATGCATTTGAGCGACCAAATAATAATAAAACGCTTATGACAGGTGATAAAAAACATAACGCAACAATATTTTTTCCAATTTATGTTAACAACTGTTTTTACAACTCAATAACTGAAGATACCTTCGTAACAGCTTTAAACACCAATTATAAGTTTGTACCGGCAACGCTTATGTTTTAAGTATTCGTTTTGCATTTTGCAGCATATTTTGGCAGAGGATAATGAACTTTATCGATTTATTTGGTTTTCTATTGTTTTTTAAAGGTTATTAATCCATGACTCCTCTGTAACAAATGAAATAATTTGAGAGGTCAATGATTTGATACGTAATATAGTCATCAAATATAAAGTGAGCTACTTGAGGCATACACATTTTCTTAGAAAATTGGCGGTGTTGATATTTTAGTGCGAAATTCTACACTTCTTTTCACATGACGTCCGTAAATTCCGACAAGTTCCCCGAGCTTAATGCTTTGATGTCGTATCAAATGTTTATGTGTAGGCTTCGTAAATCATCGTTCAAAAATTTGCCAGTTACTTGTGAATGGAGAGACTTGTTCGCATTATGAACGCTCCATTAGCTCAGTTCACGCCTTTGTGTGTTCGTCGCGCCACACTCGGATTTATTGTCATTGAAAAAGGCTGCTATCGAGATCGTCTTAATTACACACAAATTCTACAGTTCAATCGAATGCGAAATATTGAAACTAATATTGGTGAGTTAGTAGAACTTTATAGTGGAGCAAAAGCAAATTCATAGCGTCTTCATTATTGGACTATCAATCAAGACTATTCCGTTATTATATACACGTGTATAAATAAAATGTTTGTACACTCAATAATTTTACATTGTTTAAAAAACACTTAATATCGCAAAATGCTAATCAATAATTGACAGTACTCAATTATTGATTAGCATTTTGCGATATTATATCAAGTATTTTCCCGGATTAGTTAGATATATAGAGTTTTTTTAATGATCAGATGACAGATAGAATAAACGTGTGCTTAAGAAAACTGACCCGTATTTAATTATAAACACCCATCATCCCACATATAAAAGTATAAAGTTCTCGGTTCGAATCGGACCTATATTCTGGCTAAAAGCAAAAGTTGAAGAGAAGCTAATGTAAATGTTGATACAGGAAACTCGCACGTCAGCGCATTGAATTGATAATGCCGCCACCCGCCACGTCGAACATTCTCTTGGATTTTTGCGCCACCATTTCAACTTATGATACTCGTATATTATTTTTGTTACGTTACTTCAATATTTGTTTTATAATTTTACGATAAATTTACACCACTGTTCCTGATGGTGAGTAAAGTGGGATCCAAATGGTATTGGCTAACGAGAGAATATGGTTATTTGTCGCCAGTACATAAATAGGGTAATTCCCTTTATTAGATTTTTTACATTATACTGTATGTTACTATACGTTGTAGACAAAACGTCTTTCTACAATCGTCACGTCAATGGAAAACAAAAAATAAATATAGGTATGATAAATCCTGGATATGGTATTCTCTTGTACGTTTTTGTTTTGTAATAATTTGAACGATGGTAGAAAGGGGGTGTTGACTATGGCCTCATTAAATAGTACGAAAAAGAAACCTTTCTATGATAACTGCATTCAAATTGCAGGCAGTCATTCTTATTTCAAATAAATTGCAAAAGAATTTGGCATGTAGTGGGGATATCGAACCATCTTGTTCTTTCGCAAGCATTGTATGATGTCACTTAGTGTTGTCGTGTATTGAGCAAGTTTTTTCGTTTCTTAATAATTACTCCTTCCACCTAAATTAAAAGTTATAGCTTGTTGATTTCAATCAATCTTTCTATGTTAGGATTTATATAAAACATAAAGAACAAAATTAGCCAAATAAACTATCATGTTGACCTCTTTGGAAGCTCAATGCTATTAAATAAGTCTATAGTTGTGTTTCGTTGTGTTTGAATGTCTAAGCCTACTAGTCTCTTATACAAAAATTACATAAAGTGGTACCTTAATGTTACATCAAGTACGATATAGAAAGTACTGCGTTCCTAATTCGCATTCTACATCTATGTTTTTAGATCAACATATTTTCCATAATATCACATCGTGACAGCGGCGGAGAGTCCATATAACCCGATTCCTGCCAGCTTCCCTTTTGTAATTGAAAAAAGATACCAGCGTCCTATGAAGAGTGCTTCTACTAGTACTAACATAATTATAAGATATTTGCGGTCTACCTTAACGTATGTATAGCCAGCCACAATAGTAGTTGAACAAATTTAAATAAAAATAAAAAAAACAGTTAAAGTTGATGTATAGACGGGTTTTAAAATTTTTAATGTGTGCAACTATTTTTGTGGCTGACTGTACAATTAATTGAAAGGCAACTCGTCGGTATGTGCTGTTATAGATGGTTTCTATCGAATGCATGGTGCTGTCTATTCATGTAAAAAAATATCATCATCATCAACTCTGTGTTATATACTGTCGCACTGCTGAGCACGGGCCTCCTCTACTACTGAGAGAGATTAGGCCTTAGTCCACCACGCTGGCCTAGTGCGGATTGGTAGACTTCACACACCTTCGAAATTCTTATAGAGAACTTCTCAGATGTGCAGGTTTCCTCACGATGTTTTCCTTCACCGTTAAAGCGAACGATAAATTCACAAAGAATACACACATGATTTTAGACAAGTCAGAGGTGTGTGCCCTTGGGATTTGTACCTGCGGACATTCGTCTTGGCAGTCCGTTCCACACCCAACTAGGCTATCCCTTTTGTAACTTATGTAAAATCTAATTATCATTAGAACGATTTGCAGACCGCGTTTATACATATTATTAGTACTCGTATTAAGTCGTGTTCCCTTTCGGAAAATGTTACCCTTCACCACTGCATCGTGGCACTTAAAAAACCAAATTAAATTATTCCCATCATACATTAACTGCACACAGTTTCGTTCCACAATTCGGTACATGTGCCAAAATTTGAACGAAAAAATGATTACAGACACACATTAAAGCTTAATTAATTGCTTTCAACATTAACTAAAAGTTCGCTTAATTACCAATAACATATTCCGCAGTCTACTTAAAACTGTTATTAATCGTTGGTACGATAAAATCGCAGATAAGTGCTTCGCTACCTGAACATTCTGTCCTTTTAGAATTATAATGACTAAATTCAATCTGTGTAACACGAAGTTAAGGGACGAAGCTTTGCTTGTATTACATGTGAAGTAGTTAAACTGTTCAAACTTTCGAACGGCGTAGTTTTAATTAAACCTTTTATTAGATACTTTATTTTTATCTAATCCATACTTATAATAGGTACGATTAGAGTTTCTTTTGTTTTTAAGGATTTTGAATGTGGAACATAAATTTTATTTTGAATTTGATTTATTACATTTAATTAGTTGGCCGGAATTTGACCGTCGAATCCAATATGTTTAAAACACATTTATTATTATACTTAAACTAGCTTTAGCTCACGGCTTCGCCAGCGTGAAAGTGTTTTACGGGATAAAAGTCTCGTTATAGATTTTCCCGGAATCTCTTTCCCATGGTCGCAATTTATCTTTATGAAATTTTATCGAAATCCATTGGGTCGTTTTGGAGTATATAGCGTTGAGACAGGCAGACACACACGGAAAAAAAATCTATTCGAACCAGTAGTCCCTGAGATTAGTGCGTTCAAACAAATAAAAAAAATTTTCAGCTTTATTATCAAATAAAGCAGTATAAATTTTATTATCTTGCATGTGTACTTTAATTATATAAATCCTCGCACACCTCTGTGTGGCGAATGTGTTTAAAAAGGTCATAAAGTTTTACTTCAAGTATTTATATATAGATACGTAGCATTTTAAAAGTTTTTGATTCTTTATTCGTATTATTCTCTAACCTAGACCTACACGTCATTCAGCTATTGGCTATAATACTAAAATTACTTTGGTGTATATATGTAGTTAATAGTTATTGTATATTTGCACTATTCTGGAATCATTTAACTTGAGTCCAACTTCTTAGTCAATACTACCTTCAGGCTTGCGGGCTGCTCGTATTGTCACCACGTATCTTGCTATTTACAGTCCACAGTCCCTTGGTATCTCAGGCAAGAATCAATTTACGAGTAGGTTCCGCGTCAGGAGCGAGTAAGAATTAGGTATTATGTAAGTCGGAGTTTCAAAGTAAAAACTTCAAGCATGTTATATAAATGTATATACAGTATGAGACTAGAAACTTTGTTTAAGACATTTTTTGTTAAAGGAATTTTATATGGTCAAAATTGCAAGGAGTTGTTAGATTAATGATGTGTGTACTTGAGCGTAATTATTTCTACCGCACTATGAAATAGGTTTCAAATTATTATATCCATTTCCCATTTGGTTAATAAAATTCGTTGACTCGAATTTCTCTAGAAAAATATCTAGCGAAACCCATTTCGTTTCTATTTTATTTCGATTTTCAGCTCTGGCTGTTCTTATATTCACCTCTTTGGGAATACTTATATGGCATTACATGTTTCCCTATGTTGAAATTGAATAAACCGTGTATTCCTCAAGTAGTGTTTGTGCACAAGGAATGTTTACCTTTCATACATAAATTGCGTGGTTTATCAAATATAATCAACTGGCCGCAGGTTTGATTGCATCCCTTTAAGATTTTCATACCAGTTGCATTATGATTAAAATATTGTGCCTTAACCTCGTACAAAGATTTTATAGTATAAGAGAATCGAAATTCCCCAAATAACGTGAACATATGAAGTTTAAATTGGCAATTGTGAAGAGGTATTCCAAATTTTAATCGGATTATTAGGTAACATCCCACGTAGGGTCGTTACTATTAATTATTGGTATTCAGCGGATAATGCAATAATGTATGTAGGTTCCTTCGATTTGTACTCCATTCGCATAGATACGGCTAGTTGAACTTGCTCGCTATGTCAAGTGTTACAGTACCCAACTGGGAGGACGAAATATTTAACAAAGAACTTTGCTATCCTATAAACGGTTAGAAAATGTTACTCGGCAGTACTACGGTGCTTATTTTGTGTTGAAAATTGCCACGGTTCTAAAGTAAAAAGGTTTATACCTAGATTTAAGTAATCCAAACTGATTATTTACGCGTGAGAAGTGCGCTATCAAAATAACTTTGATTTTCGCTTCGTAGACGCCTTGTCTTGAAATGAACGATTATATTTGGGGACCTAGTTTGTTAGTCTTTATTAGGAAGATGAGTTCGTCATAAATCCATAGACTATATTGCGTTGAATCAAAAGTTCTGCCTAATAGATTAAATCAGAGTTACAAAAAATAGAAAGGATAACTTTTTAATCGTATGTACGGAAATTACGAAAATGTTTATAGAAGGCCATAAAGCCATCAACTTTTTAAAAAACTATCAACGAACTTCATATCGAAACAATTTTAGTCTAAGATAGAAAAGAAAATTGAATACAAAGAACTTCTTTAAAACATCGTCGGAGATGGCAACAAGATATTAAATCGACGGCGAAAGGAAAATATTGCCAAGAAACCCATATGTCAATAGAATAATAATTTCGCCCGCACAGTAACAGGGCAACAGATAAGATCGAAACTGGGCTATTTTACGGCGTATACGGGGTGTTAATTTAAGATATTGCTATCAGGATACGTCGTTTTATTACGATGTAAAAAAGTAAATTTCACGCACAGCGTGGACAATATCTCGACATTACTGCACTTGAATTAATAAATTAAAGTAAAGTCTTATGCCCAGTTGCTACGTGAGAACATTAGTTGAAATATTTTGGGAATCCCGTAATTTCAAAATGTTTAATTTTCTTATAAGTCACACTTAATTTAACACCTTAGTCTAGTTAGAATAACAGGGGACGTGCCCTGTTAATTATGAGTCTTACATGATGCATTTGGAAGGTTTCATAGTCACTACTATCCACTATCATCACACGCCAACTTTCAATCGTAAATCTATAATCGCATAGAGTATTTTATACCGTGAATTTAGCTAGAAACCCCTTTTGTTTCTGAACAAATTTGAACATAAAATTGCTTTAGTGTTTGCTGAATATACCTGTGCAGTGTTAATGACTGTTTGATAGAGTTGGACGTAGTAACGTTTTCATTGTTTTGTTTTGCATCGTCGCTGCAAGCCGTCTGTTTGTAATTTCACGACTTCCTTTTAATACTTTTGTTCAACATAAAGTTAAATAATTTAGATGTATTTTTTATTGTTATATTTATGAAAGTAGCCTAATATTGTTTGGGTGAAGTTTCTTCTATTGCAAGTATTTTGTCTGCATAGTATGTATTTCGAAAAAGTTGTTTCTAATAACAACACTTATAAATAAAGTAACTCTACAAACTTCTGTGTTGATTTAGGGTCTCTACACAATGCTTTTTAGACAACTTGGCGATCTGCGAATTTAATATGGGTAGTTAGCGCATATAAGTATAACAGATTGCAATAACATGGGCATTAATGCAAACGAACGCAATGGAAACGTTCGTTCATATTGATTCAGTCGCGTTTGACGCGTGTAGTCAATTCGTTAAAAATGATAATTTACATATTATTTATACATATCTAATAACAGTTACAGTACTAAAGCGATTTAATACAGACAAAGTAGGTATTTTAAGCCGCCTAAGAAGATTAGTCAATTTTTACCACATATAGCTGACGTGAAACACCGACGCTCGACGAAGTCTGCAGTCGCTGAACACGCTGAAGGAGGCGCCAATCATTATCTGCGACGAGACAAGCCACAAATCCTCGCCAAAGAACACCGATTCCTGCCCAGGATGATTCGCGAGGCTATTGAAATTAAAAAACATCCTAATTTCAATAGGGAAGATGGTTGGAAGCTTGCACAAGCCTGGGATCCAGTTCTACATTTAATTAAATCGGAAACCAAAAGTCCGGCTGCCAGACTTCAAGACACTGTGAGCTCATTCTGCGTAGATCGGACCACCAACAGCTAAAATTTAAAAAAAGTTGTATAATTGTAAAATGTAGGTAGATATTGTAATTTTGACTTTGCGGATGAACAACACCTCAGTCCCCCCCGTGACCATGAAGGCTGCAAAGTCTTCGAAACGTCGGGAGAAAAATAAAAAACAAAAAACCGCGATAGAATTAGTTTAATTTTAATTTCAAAGTGGGTATTAATTTTAACAATTCGTTTTAATACAGCTGTGGGTCGCTTCTGTGAATCCGCGTACGTTACAAACATAAAAATCCAAGTTCTGGGAAATATTTTTGAGCAAACGTAAGGCTTGTGACAAGTTCGCAAACCTCAGTATATTTACCCGTGGTGTTCCGATCGGAACAGTGGTAGGCAATGCCGAGTCCTGATGCAGCCGCTAGGCACCTACAGCTGCAGCACTGACGGCACCTCCCGCAGTCATTGAATAACAGTAAAATGTCGCGTACAATGTACACAGGCCCTAATAATTATAATACTAAACCGTTGACGGTAAAAGTTGCCCACGTAACCCATTCCTCTACATGACCTGACTAAGCCAATACTATTTACAGATATTCTTCTTTTTCGTAAAATTCTTAGATAACTAATGAAAAACTTTGGAAGTTTCATTCTTTCATTTGTGAGATAACAAAACGTTTTAAGCATTTACCATCAAAGCGGATAATACCTTAATTTGTTCAATTTTCACTTCTATTTTTCTTGTTAATCCTTTTATTTATTTTTGACACGCCACACAAGATTTGCCAAGTAACATACCATTATGTACAAGTGAACAAATCTTTAATAACATTAAGAAATGCTTTACTCGGCGAACATTAATTTCCTTCGACCTCAGTGAGTTCTGCTTTTGTGTAATCGTGTTTCCCTTTTTAGAATAAATCTGGTTGCTCATTAGAATGCTAGATAAGAAAGAGGGATTTAAATAAAACCCTGGCTATGTTTTGAGTATATTTGTTGGTGGAAGTTTTATTTATAGTATTTTTATCATTTTAAATGTGAAAAGATTTAATTTTAGAGTAGTGAAGCGGGACAGTGTATTGTGCTCTGAAGCATTTAATATAAGTGATATAAGCAAAATATTATAAACTAGCTTTTGCTCGCGGCTTCGTTCGCGTAAAATTTTCCGGGATAAAAGTCCCGCTGTATATTTTTCCGGGATATAAAGTAGCCTATAACCCTCCCAGGGTCTTAAACTATCTCCGTACTAAATTTCAAAAACATTCGTTTAGTAGATTTTGATAAATCGATCATATACAGACAGACAGCGTAGAGGAATTTGTTTTATAGTATGTATAAATATAGCATGTGGCATGGTATTCTCATTCATTCGCCGTCCGGATTATCGACCACCGTAGATTAGATATAAAATTCGCCATTGTGGCTCACATAAATATGTCGTATTCTGAGATTAGCTTATGAATGTACAGTTTGTATGTTGTATGAATGTACAAACGGGCCGGAATTATTATGTCGATTAGTGATGGTTAATCATTCCTTGTCAGTCGATGCTTTATTTGGATTCTACTCCGCTTAACATCAGGCGCAGTGCGGTCACTTCTTCGTGCATATATCAAACAAAATATAATTCGGTAACATTTAGTTTACCCGATGGTATGTAACCACCACCAGTCATGAACAGTCAAAATGGTTGAATATTCACTGGTGCCTTGGTGACATGCGAGAAATGGAGCGGGGTTCAGAGTCAGGGTCTGTTTTGGACAAAGTCGATGACTGACTGATGTTGAATATAGAAGTGGCCTTAGGATATGTAAAATTAAAATTACTTTGTATTAATATTTATTTCATTCGAAACTTACATTTTGTTTTATATCTATAGTATGAATACTTATTTTGTTAAGTTTTGTTTTTAAGGAGACAAATAAGTGTTTGTTTTAATTTATTAACGCAAAGTCAAAAGGACCTTGTATAGAGATAACCGTAATCAAGCGGCTGTAGACAAAATAATATGGATGCATTCTTATTAATAGCAAATACTACTGGTGATCTTTTATAATGAGAGTCTGCCTGGGTAAGTACCACCGCAATGTCTATTTCTGCCGCCAAGCAGCAGTGTGTTGTCACTGTACCGCCCTGTGGATTGGGGGCGTTTGGAGAATTTCACCACGGTATCCCCTGCCTGTCGTAAAAGGCGACTAATAGGGGCCACGATGGGGGTCGTCGGCGGGCAGCAGGGGGCTGTCCGCCCTTGTGCATTTTTGTGCGTCTTTGCACAATTTTCGGCTGATCCCCGGGATGGACGGCAGTGTGCAGTTGGCCTCATGCTGCCGTAGACGCCGAGGGCGTCCTTCGGTGCGCAGGAGCTCCTGAGCCCCCTCACAGGAGACGGGCCGCACTAGGCGGCACCGCGCAGGGGCGGCTGTGGAAGTAGACTTAGACATTTCCGTCAGAGGAAACTCGCAGTCGTCCCTAATGCGCCGAAGAGGGCCACCGCGGAGTTTTAGTTGGTATGCCGTGCGTTGTATATAGGTTAGGGACTCGGCCTGGCGGTCGCCTGAAGGTCGACATCAAATCCGGGCGGCGCAATGCCGGGTCGTAAGGCACGGTGACCCCAACATAACCGCTCAGTCGCCCCCCACGAAGGCTGAGCGGTAGTCATAAGACACTTTCTCCGCGAAAACAAAAAAAAAAAAAAAAAACGTTTGTTGTCACTGTTGTGTTCCGGTTCTAAGGACATTGTAACCAAAAGACATGTGTAACTACTGGACATAATAAGACTTAACATCTCATATCTCATGATAGCGAGCGGAGTGGAATATTAAACAATACTTTGTACTTCAATGTGTTGGATGTTGTTTCTACTGTTTATGAGCAGTATCGCTTATTATCAGGCAAACGGCAAGCTCGTCTCTTCATTCAAAGCAGTAAAAAAATTCTAATAATAATTGCCTAGTAATATAAGAACCCGCTCCAATACCTCTTTATTTTCCGTTGCATGATCAATAAGGATGTGCAAGGAGTAATGAGCTATAAATATAGGGTGTTATATTTCTGTGACGTCGCTATTTGTGCGCCAATTTCCTGTAATTGGTCGTGAAATCGTCCCTTGATTACAGTCACGTAAAACACTTGTTACGCAGCAAGAACAAACGGCAGCATCCATCACTGCTGGTGCCATGTTTAGATTGCTCAAATTAAGGCCATTTGAGTACGCTTGTCTCGGCGAAAAATAATGACGATTATTCAACTCTTTTGCTCTTGTACAATCAATTGAGTCACAAATGTTTGTAGTAATCCGTCATGTAATTGGACAAATGTTTGTGTATTCCTTTAGGCCATTATTCCAAAACTTTTTGTATGTGGGGTTAATGTAGCTTTATTTGATGTCTTTCTACTGCTTTCTTTTGTATTAATGTTTTGTTTTATCGACAAACTATTTTACGACGAACCCATTATGAAATAAAATCAATAACCTATTTGGAGTGTGCTATAAATTCGGTTTGAATCCTTTTGTTTCATTTAAGGCATTTTCAGTGTATTGGATTTTTGTATTTTTGAGATACAAATATATATGTTGAAACGATAGAAATAACAGATAATATAACCCGTAAATGTCGATTATATCCTTCGAAATAACAGGATCACGTGATAAAAGTGTTAAAGTGATAGTCTAGGTATAATGGTAAACCATTCACAAAATTTCCAATGATTTAGTAGGTTATAAATATCTGGATCCGTGCCATATATTTTAAAACTATAATTTTGAATTTTTAATATTACCTATTCGTTATTTAATTTAAAACCATAACTTATATAGAATATTTTTATATAGTGTTTTATAAGATAATAAAATTTTGATACTACCATTGGCTTACAAAGCAACAAGCTTCGTAAATATGTCAATGTTATTCTAAAAAAGGAATATTCATTTAACACAATCGATATAAAAAAAAATCTAAACAATTTCAATCTCTATTACAGGTGTCGGTTTAGTTGTTAGAGTATTGATGGTTTGGACATCTCTAATCTGTGAATAACGCGTTTTGAAAACAGGAAGGTTCTAGGCTTTACGCGGTGTTTAGGAGATTGTTTTTACATAAAGAAAATTTGATATTGTGTTTACAAATTAAATTACGTACTCGTCTTTACTTCTGCTAAGATTGTGTCAAAAATCATCTATGAATAACGAATATTATAACCAAAATCTCGGTTTTTCTATTCTTAATTTTTTATCGTTTTGTAATTTAGTGCGAATATGGCGTATGTGTGAATGAATTCTGACTGATAGTTTGATTTTGTCGCTGCGACGAATTCTTTTAGACTAATAGTATAGCGGGATTAAGGCGTGTAAAATAAAATAGTTTTTATCGATATTTGTTTTCTTTGAAACTAACAATTTTTATTTTCATCTACAGTGTGTCTCTAATTCTATAGTACGGCCGGCATGATTATAATTATTGGCTTGTGTTAGGATTAATTATATATCCCCCCGGATAGTGACCCCGGTACATAAGGTGTTAAAACCCGCCGTGGCTCACGTAAGAAAGTCGCGTTCCGGCATCAATCTGATTATGTCCAGTTTCAAACAGGCCGGCTTAATGGTGTTGACTGGTGACGGTTAATCATCCCTCGGCGGTCGATACTCCATCTGGAACTCCACTCTGCTTAGCGTTAAGTGCAGTGGGGTCAATGCTGTTCCACATAAAAAATAGCATAAGCAAAGTGAAACGAGCGTCACCACTGTCAATTAAGACAATAATAGATAAGAGGTTCCATTATATTGATGCATTACTATCGACAGCAGTGCAATGTCATTCCTTTCCTAAGTTATTTTAGGGTTTTATTATGTTTAAATTTCAAAGTTAAAATATGTTAACTCATTTAAATTAGGTATCATACTATTTTAAGCTATTATTATAGTGCGAACTTTTGTTTTAGTAAGAAGTATTATTAGAAGTATTAAGCGGCGATAGCCTAGGTGGGTGTGGAACGGACTGCCGAGACGAATGTCCGCAGGTTCAAATCCCAAGGGCACACACCTCTGACTTTTCTAAAAAATCATGTGTGTATTCTTTGTGAATTTATCGTTCGCTTTAACGGTGAAGGAAAACATCGTGAGGAAACCTGCACATCTGAGAAGTTCTCTATAGGAATTTCGAAGGTGTGCGAAGTCTACCAATCCGCACTAGGCCAGCGTGGTGGACTAAGGCCTAATCCCTCTCAGTAGTAGAGGAGGCCCGTGCTCAGCAGTGGGCAAGTATATAATACAGGGCTGATATTATTATTATTAAGAAGTATTATGTGTAACAAAACATTTATCCTTTTTAAAGAACTTTGTTTGAAGAAATAAAATCCGAAGTTAAATATACTGTCAACGATATATCCGATATTAATCTAGTACCGTCCATTATAATGCTGCGCTTACGTAAATATGAATGTCCAACGTCGCTCCATTGTTTATTGATGCCTGCGAAATTAAATTATGACTTAATTCGACGATGAAAATTGATGCATTTGCCAGTAGTCACGTTAATTGAATTAATCAGTACGCTGAAAATGTGTTCTGTAGGGCACGACAAAGTAATTATGTCGACGATATCATTTGCCGTGAAAAAGGATGGTTATTGGATCGAACCATTGTTTAATAAATGTGATACACTTACATTTTTAATCAGTAATACTGTTAAATATTTAGATTTATGTAAATGCGGTCGGACGTGGTCTGTGGAAATTAATGTGGATATTAATTTTTAGTATCCATCGAAATTGATTCTGGAAATTATAGATTCGACTTCTAATAAAATACTGATCGGTATGCATTTATTTTTTGAGGAGAATGAACTTTATGTATTTAACTATTAAAAATCAGAAGCCGAAAAAGAACGTTTACTTGATACCGACTAATGGAACAGAATTCTTTGTGTCATTATTAGTGCTTCTGAAAGTACATTAAAAAGGTATTTATAGATTGATGGGTACGATTCTTGTTCACATGCAAATGGGTATGCTGAATTAGTTCATTGTGTGTACATTATCATGGACTCCAAACAACAATTCTGCGATGGGATAAGTCCGATTCTATTCGTGATCGGTACCTGCACACCTTTAATAAATGTCGAATAATCTCTAAACTGTCCAACATATTTCCTTTAACTTTCGCAATATTCTCTTTAAATTTTTGTAATATGTTATTCATCTTTCCTCTTCGTTTGTAATTGTATCAAATATCTCATGAATTTATCTCATACTTTTAAAACAGTCTATTGGCTTAGTTCTAAACAATAAGGCACGTAAAATACTCGCATAGTTTATCGTCGGATACCGAAGATCGGCTTCAGTCCGCTGTCATCCTTGAATTTTCACTAATTCGGCAGGAATCTTACAGTGGTCGGCATCCAATATATTTTAGCGACCGGACTAATGAAATTTGAGGTGACCGATTTACACTGTTTCCCGATAGATGTACGGTATTGGGAACATTTTAGACAACTTCCCAACTAGTTGGGGCTTACGTTGTCCAAACAAGCCAATCAACCTAGACTATCACATATTGTGTTTATAGATTACGTGTCTCCGTTCTGTTGATATTGTTTTGTTTTTAAATTGTATTCCTATTCAAGAACTTACTTGGTTTGTTTGTCTTTATAAATCAACACGCATAATATTACAGACATAACCTGTATTATTAAAGAAATAGGAAAGGTTAATTATTAAACTTCCTTATTGCAAATTGAACGAAACTAAACTTGAAGTCTATAAGTGTCAGAAGTGTTGGGTTACTTTTTTTTTTATTGAAAATATATTTATATTTGTATTTCGACTAAGTCCATATGTGGTTTTCCAACGTGATCAAACTCGTATATCTTCAGACTGGTACTCGAAATTGGCTATATATAAAACATTACGAATTGAATATAACGAAGGAAGGCATTACAATTTATCACCCCTCGTAACATTAGCATAGAACGACCCGTGAAATATTCAATTAGGCATTAAAGTCTTTGAGAAACAATGGTGCTGGGTGAAATGAAGAGCCGGAGTGACATGTTGTTGATTTTATTATTTTTCGTAACGACCTGGATATTAACGTACATTGTTCTGAAGATATTACATAATTTACTACATTATATATTGAAAAAGACTCCGTTTGCAACTTTCTGAACGCGCTCATTATCTGTTCATTACTTATCAAACGAAATTAATTAATTTATAAGTAAAATGTAATTTTTCTAAACACGAAATTGCTTTTGTCGGTGTTTATGATACTTAAATTTTTGGAGATTAAAACTTTGTGATGATATTATTTCGTTTCATTCAATTTGTAAAGGACATATTTCGGCGAGCGGTAAAGTTGCAATCGGAGTGAATCGCTGTAAAATTTTGTTAGTAATACTTGGTAACTATACAACTGTAATATGTATCAAACAAATAATATTGTTATGTTTTCTATGAACTCGCAGCTTAACATCTCAAATTTATTTACATTTTAATTGTTTTATAATGCTCAATAAAAACATTGTTATAAGTCTATTAAATATAGCAATATACATGGCACATTCAATATAAACAATTGTTTAAAAATTCACATATTCCTCGTGTTCAATGTAATAACAGTGTCAGAAATTGAGGACTCGACGTCCTTACAACGGTTTACACATCACCTATATAAACTATATACATTATTAAGACTAGTTATTATCACGTTACATACAGGTGGATTAATAAAATTGTTTCAGCTAAATTATGCATGTCGTAGCCGAAACACGAAACAAATAAGCCAATCAAACATGATTACATCGCACAGAAAAAAAAAAAAAAACTATAATTGTCCTCAATTTACCTAAATTAGTTTGAGTATATTGTTTCGAAACGTTGAAAGTAACAAAAACAACGATTATATTAGAATTCTATAGAGCAGAAACATTGTAATAATTGATTGAGCCGTGGTTCTTGTTGAAGCATCATTTTTGTGGGACACTTTACCGTCATTTGAATACCATTTGTTGGCGCGGTCTGGGACTCTGTTAGTTTTGGTGCTGTCACTGTCAATTGCTTCTTCTTCATCATATCCGTCAGTTTCGTAATCGTCATCCGATGGTAGCCTCACTTCGGGGTATTGGTATGCGTGTCTATCGTTCCCCGGTATTTCTGATAAACAAATACATTAGTTATATCGATTGACATTGTCAATGCTATGTGTTGTCGTAATGTATTATTTTAGACGTATGGGGTTAAGATAACAATCACACGATATTTATTTGTAGTAATATAATATCATACGTTTCGCTATTGTACATTATGTTTGCTGTAATAGTTTAGAAAGGACTAAAATATTCCGCCAAAATATCAAGTCTTTATTCGCTTGCAATTCAGCATGGATAAAACCCGTTTCCCGGAATAACATTCGGAATATGACCTTTCTGTAATAGATGTAAGCGGTATGTAATCCTGAAGTTGTTCTACGTGTGTGTTAAATTTTATCTAAAGTCATCAGCAGTTTTGTAACTTCTGATAAACATTCAATCCATACATATTTATAAACTTTTTAAATATTGAAATAAGTAAATCTATATATATAAAAATGAATTGCTGTTCGTTAGTCTCGCTAAAACTCGAGAACGGCTGAACGGATTTATCTTATCTTGGTCTTGAATTATTCGTGGAGGTCTAGGGAAGGTTTAAAAGGTGAGAAAAATTCGAATAATTGCCGGGAAAATCCTCAAAACAGCATTTTTCTATTTCCCATACAAACGTTTTCTAAATAAAATGGAGAGTCAATTTGTAATTTATTACCGCTGCATAAAGTTCAAATTCGCGTGCGCGTTGGAGGATCTAATATCGCGTTCTGAAACTCAACAAAAGTGAGTGAATCGCGAATGCGACAAAATTGCATAGTCTCAAAATACATAGTACATAAATAGTGGTCGGCTTCGAGAAACTCAATTTTAGCTAACTTCAGTTGTTAATATAATATATAACTCAAAGGTGACTGACAGTGATATATCAAGGAACAGCCCAAACCATTGGACGGATCGGGCTAAGACTTTACATGCATAAAGCTACTGTGACGTAGGCATCCCCTAAGAAAGGATTTTGATAAATTCTACCCTTAAGGGGATAAAATAGGGGATGAAAGTTTGTATAAATGTTCTTAGATTTTCGACTGATTGAACTGAAATTATAGATTGGGGATAAAATTAGTTTGAACCTATAAGTACCGGGAAAATATGTAGCAAGACTTTTATCAAACAGTGGAATTTTATCCTGGAAAACACCTTCACGCGGGCGAAGCCGCGAGCAAAAGCTAGTAGTTTAATAAAAATAAAAGGATTTAATGATAACTGTTTGAAAATGAAAAATAATAATTGAAGTAGCATACTGGCTCCTAGCTGTTTTCAGATAAGTTGTTTTATAATATCAAATTAAGACTTCGCCGACAATGTCTAAATACCAATGTTCAATACCGTACCATATAATCTTATCTTGCTTTCGACGTCCCCGAGGGAGTTTTTGGCGACACAAATGTAACTCCCCAAGTCTTCCCGTCGAATATTCTTGATAGTCATTGTCATTTCGGCCTCGAACATGGATTTCTGCCTAACCGTCATCTCGTGGTGTTCCGAAGGTATTATCAGTTCACCTGGGGAACAATTTATTACTTAAAACACTTGGTTTCAAATTCAATATTAGAATTTCATCTTTCCACGGTGAAGTTTTATGAAAAATGTAAAAACTTCGGGCAGACACCTAGGAGTTTTATGGCTGCCTTATAATTTGTTTCGCCTTTATCGCGGATGCTACACAGGCCGACTTAATCAAATGTTGTTGCGATTCAAATTTTGTAATATCAGAAGATATCTAGTTAATGGAACCCGAAATGTTCGCTGAAGTAAAATAACGTTGGATTTTAAATTAAGACGTATTGCGGAGCGACTTAACGAAGATTTTCGTGACGGTTATGGCTTAATGACTGATGGAGTAAGATTAGTGTGGTGTTTGAAAAAGTAGGTTCTTAAGCCGACACCGGTAATCATTGACACTAAATATAAGATTATAAGAACTATAATAATGTGTGAGACGGGAATACAAGGTGTTGTTAAATTGATCTTGTTTTATGGACTGTTAAATGCATAATCTACTTAGTTGTGTCTAAACAAATTTTGACCACATCGATATGTATTAGATAGTGAATTCTTAAATAAGTAGACATTTTGTTCTATTCCATTCAGCGGCAACATAAATACTTAGATGGTTCAAGCTCAATCAAAAAACTTAAACGATACCTCATAGTACATCAAAACACTTAAGCAAATTCATAATCTATAACGTTCTATTACTTACAAATATAATCTATAATGTCCAAATTTACTTACCAGGGTCTTTGACCCAGTAGTTGATGGATTTCGGCGAAGACTCGACGTAGCACTCAAGCGTGACGTCGGTGCCGAGCGGCGCGCCCACTAACTGATTGGGCACCTGAATCACTGGGTGAACTGATAACAATACATTAGCGAGATGAGAGTTTGCTAAAATTAATGCTAAAATATATTAATGAGAAAGTGTGACGGAAGTCTGGTCGTGAAGGATAGAAAATGCGTTATCTGCTGCGCTTGCTAAACAAATAGTAAAAGAAAAAACTAAAATACGATATCGTAAAATTCTTAAAAAAGTAAATTTTTGGTAAACAGTTACATGGGTTCATAATTCTGGTTTTCTAACGCAGCCTTAGTACAACTTGATAATTTTTACTGTGTCTTTTTGTCATTCATTTTATAATCGTCTCTTACGCACATTTCGTCTTCATTGATAAACGTCAATTTGACGTGTGATCTACATAACTTTGTTCTATTGCATTTGCAACACATGTTTTTTTTTTTTAATAATATTTAACAATATTTAAGCTAACTTTTTGAAAGTCTATGCGTTCATGTTCATGTTTCATTATTAAAACATGATATTTGGCAGAGTTGAAAAATACTGCAGTGTATTCCAAACACTATAAAACGTCTGAGCTGGTTAAATCATTTAGGTTTGAAGCTTAAATATTGTCGATTTTATGTAGTCGGTATAACTGGAAGTCGAGAAGTTATCCCGTATCCCTCAATTAGGAATGAGCAGACGGGGATTAGGGACCAAGCAGGTGCTACTGGACCCGTTTGGAATAATAATGTATGTTTTGTTACGCTAAACTAAAGGAAACTATTCTTATCAGACTCGTATTTATAATCCATTTTAAACGTTATTTGGTTATTATAAGTACTTATATAGTCACCAGTTTTTGCTTTCGGCCTCGCCCGCGTGAAAGTGTTTTAGAAAAGTAGTCTATGTCTTTCCTAGGGTCTCAAACTATCTCCATACCAAATTGTATCGAAATCCTTTGGGTAGACTTTGAGTTTTTCGCGTTCAGACAGGATAGACAAGGCGGGGTCTTTGTTTTAGAATATATTTTTTAGAACTTTTTAAGCGGAACAATTCCGTCATACATGTTTGTTGCGTTTTTTAACCGTTTACGCATCGCATTCAACGAAAGCTCTCAAAATGAATATTTTTCTCGCATTTGCAACATTTTTCATTGATGCACCGCTCTTATTGGTTATAGGGTGATGTTATATAGCCTATAACCTTCCTCGATAAATCGCCAAACCAACACTAAAAGATTTTTTCAATTCGAACCCAATAGATCCTGAGATTGAGGCGTTCAAACCAACTCTTCAGCCTTATATAATAGTATAGATATGAATGTATAAAATACTATTCTAGGCTGAAATGTTACTTTTGATATTAGCCATAAAGTATCATTTTCGTTCTTAGTTCTATGGTTTCCCTAAAAACGTATTGACTTACAATGTACACTGATGTGAATCCTCTTGCTGACTGTCGGCGGGACGCCATTACCCGCGATACACAAGTATGTGCCCATCTCCGATCGCGATATCTTCGTCAGCTTTAGCACTTCTCCTTGGTAAGTAAGGACTGTGGACAAAAATCTTTATTCATATCGACTGTTGAAGATGAGCCAGTATTTAACACGTTAAAATTAAAAAGGCTTTATAAGAAAAATATTTATTAATATAGGACCCCTTTTTAATTTTAACTGGTTGAGTACTGGCTCATTGTTTACATTGACAAATCATGCGGTATATGTTTTGCACTTATGCATTGGAATAAGAAAAAATAAAATATCTTATGTATTAAAATTGTGTGTTAAATGTCGATATGATTTTTTGTTACTAATAGAAAGTCCAATTATAATTACATTAAACGTTTATGAGACAGTATCAGAAAACATATTTAAATAAGTTAAATGAATTACATATTTTTATACTACTTAGAACACGATAGCAATAAGGTTCTTTAAAAATCGTTTAATTATATAATTCAAAAATACTTAACGACATTGCAACACACGCTGTGAATTTTATTCATCTGTAATCATTTAAAATATATGGGAGTTCTGTATGATGTTTTTGTATAAATGACCTCAATTCGAACGCAATCAATATTCTCTTTCAGAGAAACGTTAATTGTCTCTTTAACGTAGCCTATGCTGGTGTCGAACAGTTTATGAGACTTTCATTGAAGTTCCAGATCAATACTCTATTTCCAACTATAATTTCTCAAAGTATTATATTAAGGCAACTATCAGTTACCTCAACGAAGCATATCACATAAAAAATGTCTGGAAAAATGAAAAGGTAATAAGCAAAGAGCATTACTATACAGAAAGTAATAAGATTGTCTTAGTTTAGGCATTTGGGTTTTAATTAGTGTATTTACAGTAAGAAGTATATGCCCTAGTTCATAGATTTATCGGACCCCGTTTGTTCCGGATTTCAAACGAAATAAATTAATACTAGTATTTTTTTAAATTAAACTGTACACGTTGGGCAAGTTCCTGAGAGATACACTATATTGCTTTAGAGTCTGATTATTCTAAGTTAAATTGATACACGTAGCATCACTACGGACCCTTCATTGCCAGGCGTTCTGACCATCATTTCATTCTGTATAATAAAACCTACTTAGGAGTCTATTCAAAGTTGAACTCTACTAATTACGACAAACTTTAAACAATACTGGACGCGAAACTCATCCCGGCAGTCTCCGCGCGGCTCATTGTGGCGCCACAAATGCGGTCACACGGACTGCCGTGGTATACATATTCAGAAAAACAATGCCCGTCCTTACGCCATTGAAATAAACTAAGACAAATGAGTATTTTTCCAGCAGCTTTCGAAGTTTCAATTATTTTTTGGACGTATTTAATAGTGAAATAATGGGTGCTCCCGATTTTTTGAATGATTTGGTACTTTCGGTTTGAATAATCTAATGAGAAAGAAAAAAAGGTTCTCATGGTGTAGCGCAGTCGCTGTCAACTCGTTTTGGACACACACGATACTTCAAAAGATTCAAGAATTTAACAACAATAACCGATTTCTTTGTCATCTATTAGAGGTATTTTTATCGAAATCAAAACACGAGATTACATCCTAGGTTTTATTAAAAAATTCTACAGAATACTACATAGAATTATAAGATTTGTCTCTACTTATCATTACATTATTATATTTGGATTACATTGTAATTACAATTAAATATAATCTCACTTGCCTACTCCTCCAAGGGGTTTAAAAATCATGTTTAAGTAATTGAGTGTTATTTGACTATTAAAGAGGATAATGTTACCTTTCTACACGGGTAATTTTTGAAACAATACTCCGCTACCCAAGTTTCATACCTAATAATAAACGGAATAGGCCTTCCCACGATTTTATCCGTACCTTCATAGTAATTTAATCAACCTTGAATCAGATCCTTGATAATTATTTATTGTACGTGTACCTAACACAGGTATGTTTCCATTGCGAACGCTTCAAAAATTATTTACCTACACATGTCATGTGAAAGGTTTACTCATGTCAGTCTGGTATTTATCAGAGATGAAGTTTGCCGTTTCATTTTTTCTATGAGACATTGCAATTTGCAGGTTATTGTTCTGTTTCCACGAAGAACGTGGTCAACGAATGAATAAATGTGTTAATAAGGTTGAAAGTCAATATATAGCAAGCCATTGTATATTGGGTTGTGATTGTTTTTATATTAAACTAGTTTTTGTAAGCGGTTCCGCCCACCAACGCCAATATCGAAGATGAAAGCTATACCGCCTGAGAGTAAAGATTTTTTAAAATCGGCTAACTGGTTCTGAAGTTTATCCATTACAGATATACATTAAATGAAATATTTTCTCTTTATATTAGACTAGCTTTTGTCTTTGGCTCTGCCCGTGTGAAAATATTTTTCGAGATAAATATTTTTCCGGGACGAAAAGTAGCATAATATAGCACTCAGGAATACATTAATCCTATTAGTAAAAAAGCGTGTTCAAACAAACTCTTCAGCTTTATGTATTAACGATAACTATTACCTTTACTCTTGGCTCCAGTCTGGTCCCTCACGACAATTTCTTGTCCATCTTCTCTTTTCCACATTACCCGTGGAGGTGGAACGCCACGTGCCTTGCACGCTACTCGTGCTGTACCACCTTCAGGAACCATCGTGTCCCCTGAAGTTTCTTCAGGGATGAAGTCTGGAGGTATAACTACATCTAGGAAGCCCATCTGTTAATTAAAAGGAACATTTTAAACAGGTCTATATCGTTAAGAGAGAGTTGATTTGACAACGAGTATATGTGCCTATTTTATATTGTATAATATTGAGTCATGATGCCAGTATGATATCAATTCTTGAAGATGTTGGATAGTGTTACTCCTATTTATTAGTAGTCGTATTGCTTACTATCAGGCGAACGGCAAGCTCATCTTGTCATTCAAAGCAATAAAAAAAAACTGTTTATATTTGCAAAAAAAAAAATTGCACAAACAAGGGTCGTAGCCAAGACGCTTTTTATTAATCGTTAATGTTAACGTAGTGTACGGGAATGTCAAAACCTAGCGATAGTCTTATCGATAGGAAATGACATTCCCAATATTTTTTTTTTTTCTCTTTAGGTTATCGATAGAAAGGCATCTTGGTTAGAGCCACAAGAATCAATCCAAAATCTCATAATTCCTAAACATATCCTTCGATAAATTAGCATTTAAATAATCTAAATATCATTTGATAATAATTTTAAATATTTAATGTCATATACTTGTGGTCGTTTAGAAAACATATTATTTTCATACATGAAATCTATCCCGATGGAATATCAGGGGAATATCAATTACACCACACAAACACAAAGTGCTGCGTTCGTTGAAACTTATTTACATAAGTGTCAGTGCGCGGACGCCCAGTTTCGAACTGTCGCAATAAGTTCATGTATTATCAGAAAATTCTAAACTATCTTGGATTTCCAATGCTGATGGTTTCAAGTCAAACTTGTATAGGTTATTCAGAGTGCCGCCTTCAGTGAAGATATCTGCAGTGAAGTTAGATTTAGCTCTTAATATGTGTCTATTGTTAGTTATTTGTAGGTAGAATTATAGATGTTTGGAGCCTTGACATCCTGAGACGTATTCGCTTCCACATCTCTGCCGAACGGTTCCAGATAGAAATAGACTAATGATTGAGACTTGCTCTTAATTCGAACTAAAATACCTATGATTAATTATTAAACAGGTTTTAAGCATATAAAATATTAATGTAGACCCCTTTGAGATGATAAATTATTTTAAGTTAAAAAAATTAATAACGTAATAAAAGTAATAAACCATACAAGTTTAATGAAATATCAACTAACACTATTGTAGTACCTAAAAGTTCAATCATACAAACACACTCACGTCTTTTTTCTACGACGGGGTTGACAGAGTCCCAACTAGTACACCCACTTTTTGTCATGTATGAACAGTGCCATAATGTTATAGCAGAAAAAGACAATAGCACTGTCCGACCCGGGATTCTAACCCGAGACCATAGAGTGGTAGTCGTAACGCTATTTACAACTACGCCACCAAGGCAGCAAAGTTCAATAGTAACGGCATAAACCGATTAAGATATATATTTTTTATTGCTTTGAATGTCGAGGCGAGCTTGCCGTTCGTCTGGGGCCTTATTCTCTATCCCACACGTTATTTTAACCGTGCGTAACAAGCACGTAACACAACGCATCATGTTTAAGACTATAGAAATTTGGCTTACAGAATACCATTCCACGCACATTTCTCGAAGATAACATGACACGGCCGCGTTACGCGTTTACACTATCATACAGAATAAGGGCCCTGATGGTAAGCGATATAACCGCTCATAAACAGTACAAACACGATTCAACACTTTGAATAACAAAGTATTGATTGGTATTCCACTGCGTTCGCTATCATGAGATATGATATGTTAAGTTTTATTATGTCCAGTAGTTACACATGTCTTTTGGCTACAATGTCCTTCAAACCAGAACACAACAGTGGCTAAACACAGTAGTTTTTAGCCACTGTTGTGTTCTGCACCACCGCAATGTCTATTTTTGCCGCCAGGCGGACTCTCATGTATAAGCGACCTACCACCAGTGCCTATATAAATCTGAAGCACTTCTTTTGTCTCATAATTACGTCTCTAAACACGTTTGGAATAAGTAAAAAAAACATATTTGATAACTCACTTGACTCTTCATAGGATCCGTGTTTATCTGACACATGTACTGCCCTCTGTCTTCTTCTTGTACATTCTTGATGTGGAGGTACCACGTGGAGTGGTCGCTGTGGGACACCGACACCCGAGGGTTGTGCGTGATAACGTGCTCGTGGATCGCCTGGATCGCCTTCGTGTCCGCTTTCACCCACCCCACCTGCAAAATAATGATGTTGAAAGTATCCTGGCGTAGTATTAAAAATTAGGCTTTAGAGTCTATTATGAGTCTTTCTTATAAAAATTTCGCAGAGCTATGCTTAGTTAAAACACAAATTTACTCGATCAGCTTTAAGTCATAACCCGCTTTCTTGCCTCTTAATAAGGTTTAAACTAGGAAACCGGTGATGTTTTTGACAGCTATTTATGCAATTCTTTACCGCCTCTTAACGCTAAAACAAGTTTATAAGTAATACTGTATATTTTAAAAATCTAACATAATTTAAGGTCCTATTGTTTTCAAATTTCGAATTTGATTCGTAATCACTGATTGCGATATATAATTGGCTGTTTAGTTTCATTTCATTGTTCTTCAAAGTTAATTGTGTACTGAAACGGGTAATTGTCCATGATTTTTACTATCATTACCATACCGAGTTTCCACCAGTCTTTTACGGGTAGATTTCGGTTGATCAGTTTGGTAAAACGGTTCGCCTCTCCCTTGTGACTGCGAAGGAATTCATAAGGAGATTTTCCTTGCGGAAAAGGGGTCTTTCCCTGTGATCCTTTCTATTTATTGTGATGGTAATAACTAATAATATATTAAGGTCGGATGTATACTATCATTATTTAAAATATTTATAAGTAGTAATAAGTAGTAGTAGTTTATTTATAAGTATTTTTATTATTAGTAAATTAAAATGTGTTCTATGCTGGTCATTTTATTATTGATTTTTTTTAGCTAGGAGTTCTTATTGCGTCAGTCTTGTACCTTGAAAACGGAAGCTCATGATTTTTTTTCTAAAATCTAGCTGAGACATCGCATAAAGAACATTCACACAAAGTTTTATGTTTGTAGAGGTTTTAGTTAATTTTTTTCACGACTAGAGTAAAATTTTTTTTTCTTCGATAGTAAATTTGTGGTTTGGTACAAGACATTTTAGCTCTATTTTTATTAATTAATTCGATTAACGAGATATTTAACAGGTTCGCGATGTCTCTGTTATTAGAATCTTAAATTGTCTTATAATTGCTTAAGCACTTTCATACCGAGGAATAGAGAAATTAAACGTCAAAATTTCCCAAAATGCTATATAATAAACATTAACTTGCAATATAGTCATATATCTCAGCTATAGGGATAACAAATATGTGTAAAGAGTTGCTTACCCGATAATTGCCGAGGTTGACGACAATGCATTCGAAAGTCGCGTCACGTCCGATGGGAACAGTGAGGTTGGTGATGGGCTCACCGAACTCCGGCACCTCAACGCCTCCTGCACACAATTTAGATATTTGTCAAACGTGCCAAAACTAACCACACAATTCCAGTTAACTTCATAATTATAGTAGCGTGACTGAAGAGAGCCCGATTCCTAAAAAGGCCCACCGTACATGTTTTGGTATTTTTTTGTGTTGTAGTGAAATATATATTTCGCTTTTTTGTTGGTTGTTTTATTGTTCAATTTTATAATATCGCTGGTTCGCTATGACAAGGTTCTATATTATATTCAATGTAACAATTGAATTAAATATATCACATGATTCGAAATATTTTTCAGTGATCATTTCAATAACATACAATTTAAGAATCTCACTTTTGGAATACAAAAAATAAATACATAAGAATTGAATCAATGGTTTTTCTGTATTTTTTATTCACGAAATGATTTTATAAAGATTTTAAAATTAGGCGATCCTTCAAAGATTCTGTCGCCCTACGAACATTTTATAAAGGTAGTCTCGAACAACTTCGGATGAGTTACAACTAGCGCATTAAAGATTCGCCCAGCCTTTTAAAAAAAGGGTATTTATTATAAATTAAGATCACCTTGGTGATATAGTTGTATTATGGTTCCACTGCAGTGCCACGGTACTGTACTCAGGTAGATGTCTGAGTTTCGCAAAGTGCTATTTTTTTTTCTTTACTGGCACCGCAATCCACACTAAGCGACAAGCTTGTTAATGGAGACAAGCGAATGGGATACTACGTACCCCCCGGCTTAACGACTGCAGAGCCGTGGAGGAGAGTGGGGGGGAAGAATAGGGAGGAAAGTGTGGGCGAAGGAAGAGGACCATGCTAGGATGGGCGGAGCGGAAAGGGAGGGAAAATGTTCACGGTCCCTCATGGGCCTCAATGTGTAATACAAGAGGTATGCACACTGAACTGTGTGCGTAGGGCCGCGACAAATGTCCTCCCATGCATGGCCGTGCATTTGGTGTGAGGACCAAGCGCACAAGAATTGCCTCGGGAGGGCGCAAAGTGCTGTTAGGTTTTTCAACTCATTAATAGCCCGGAATCTGAAATTTATGCCAGTTATGGTGATAGGCTTGCCCCCTGTCACATCATGGGATAAACACGGCGGAAAGTGGGTGCAATAGTTGCGCCTCTACCTACCTCTTCGGATTAAAGGCGTGAGTGTGTGTGTATTGAATTAATATAATTGAAATCGCATAATATTAATCCCGCGGCATTTTTGAAAGGATTTAGGTATACATATTATAGCCATACTCAATAGGCATTCAGTAAATCGAGAATATAAATATGTCACTTATGTCGCTTTAAACACGTGTATCTTCCATCTGCTTCCATTATAGTATACAATAGTATGCATTAGCAGTATGCATACATACAATTAGTATATAGCAGTGTTACTATTCAGAATATGTTCGCGCACGCGTAAAGTGACGTGCAAAGCGAAATCCGATGACGCTCGCGAGGTACGTCTAGTGGTATAACACGGATGTAACCACAAAGTTGCAGCTTCCTCATCGCCCGCGATACTGTCGCTGACAGTCGTACTTGTTCCAAAGACCTTGTAACAAAGTGTCAACTAACCACTTCGGCTTGTTCCGTTATTCGCGGCACCAACTTTCTGAAATGTTAAGTAACACGAATAATTTAACAAGTGATACCAACTAGGACGTTCAGACAGTTCTTGCGATCGTGTTTGTTCCCCAGTATTATTAATTCATTAACGAGAAGGAAACAGTTAAGGGTATGGTCGGATAGTTATTGTGCTGCATAATTAATGTGATTGGCGTCCGAGTTAATATATTCAAAAACATTCATTTGTTTTAGAGTTAACACGACCGGTTATTCGTACGGTATTCATCGGCTTATTTCTTTAATAAGTTGTTAAGTTTCCAGCGTACACTAAGTTTATGCCGTGTAGTTAGTAACAGTATAATAAAGTTGGTCATTAATGTCATTATTTTCCTGTCAAGGCCAGTTTCCCCCATTATGCAAACTTTAAACCCGGTTAAAACTTAAATATCCAAGTTTCACACACTGGAGCGGAGGACAAAGCTACACACACATAGGTGGATAAACGAGAAAATTGTACTAGCTACGGATATATGGTGTGTTAGAGGTAACTAAAAACCATGTTTTGTCACCCTAACGAGCGTCTAGTGCCGGTGAAATGGAACTTGTCTGGCGAAACATTTAAACATTATACGGCTCACTAAAAGCTGTGCGCACTACGCATCGTAACTATTATGTTCCGTTAATATCATTTACGTTTTGTGGCTATTTTTTAAACAAAGAAGAGGTTCAACTTGTAAATCCATAAGTTCGAAGGGTTTTGTTTCGAAATTCATAATAATAATACCCCGGCCTATTGCTGTATTGAGCGCAAATTCTAATTCCAGGGAGTCTAATGGTTTTGAATTTGGAACTTCACACAAATTTGAATTTCTCGATTTGGATATAAAAGATAGAACCGTACTCATTTTAGTATAAGTACGATGATACTTACCCAACGAGACGCACTAATTATTTCCATGAAATAAAATTTTGTGGGAGGTTATGATTCTTATATTATGTTGGGACGTTTCCCTAAGTAGCCAAGACCATATCGTAAATGTAATGTCTCCAAACGGTTTTGTTGGAGGCAGTAAAAACTACCATTTTGCAACGACAGCGTCCACAATATTGTCACAGACTGAGACGTAGTAAAATGTTTACAAAATATTCCGCTTTTGTTGCGAACGCTACTAAAATTGTTCGGATATTGCTTTTGTATCATGGTTTAGTGCATGCGTTACCCAATTTCTGCCGATATTCTAATAGTGTATTTTTGTTTCTATCTGTTTAAACACTAGTTTATTGACTCCGTATTTGAAATACAAATTATAATACACGTAGCATTGTTTGTTTTTATTTTGATAATAATATATTCGGCGTTTGATTCATTAGCTTTGTTGTTTCAGCGTTAGCATTGAAATAATTATTCCGATGGCCCGATTTGACTAAAACTTCGAAATACGTTGTAATAGTGTTCCTGGTAGTAATATTTTAGTCGGAGTAAATTGTCGGCAAACACTTCTGAATCATTAATCATTTACTACAAAGGGTACCTTAGTTTCCACTCTGTTAACTAATTTACTTAATGCAAATTTACCTAGTGTGCAAAATATTGATTGATACATTAAAATATTTTATTTTATTAAAGAAACTATTATTACGAATCCTTGCATTTTCTTTAATTAGTACATCCCACAAACATTTAAAAATGAAATTTAAGAATTATCGTATTAGATACTAATGACTGCTCTGAAGAACAATAATAGAATGTTTATCTCACTTTTACTTCGGAAATTTCAAACTCGCAATATCAAAGGTGATACGTCCATAAATTCAGTGAATTACCCATCTTTCGGCGCTTCAAAGAGGCCATATTTTCTGTTGGAAGCAGCGCCTTGCAATGTCGTCCGTCAAGTCAATGACAAATCAGTTTTCGTACATTCTATACTATTCTAATAAACGAAAGACACAGGTATATTGACTCTAAACTTATAACTGATAATATATTTTCCTGATGATATTATCATTCGAGATTATTGAATACGTGAGAGTATTCCATTCGTTAAAAAGTGTAGATATCGTCTCAGGCAAGAATTGAATGTGATTTCTGATTTGTTTGCAAATTTAAATGGAAACTAAATGAAAGTTCGCACTGGTCATTTGTCATTGGGTGGGCAAGCGGCGCCAGTTCCGACGAAGCGAGTTCCGGCTGCAAGCTGCTTTTATTAATATTTCCAGCGCGAATCCACGCTTTATTAGCAAACAGCCGTCATGTGGCTGATAAATTATTAATGTGGTCGCAGCGCAGCTTGTGTTTTGTGACCCGTTTTTTTCCGTACGCGCGCTATTTGGTCGCTTTTTACATGTGTATTTCGGGAGCTAATGCAATTAATATGAGTCATATTAAATGGTTTAAAAACGACTTTGTTTCAATATTTCTATTAAGAAGATAAAATATTCCCCCATCAGTAATAATTTGAATTGAATTTTGCAGGTTACAAAGGCAATAGCGTCCAATTTTTATCAAGTGCGCGAGTCTGTTATTTTCGTTATTACAGCTTCATGAATAGTAATGTGCGCGGAGTAATAACATTATCAAGGGTCCCTAATAAGATGCGACAGACATGGAAAAGTATATTATATTATATGTCTTTTTGTATAACGTTTTAATAAGTTCAGAATGTGTAAAAATGCCTAATTAAACATCACAATAGAAAAGATATATTACGTATATAATTCTTGAAAATATTTAATCAGCGTATTAAGCTATGATTTATTATGATGCAGATACGTATTGTTCGTAGGCATAGGAGACTGTTTTCAATTCATATCATTGGTTCTCATGTTTCTTAAGGTTTTTAAATGTAAATTATCAGTAAGTTGCAGATAAGAATGGGAATAGATACGTAATATTACGTTTTATAGTTTCGTACGATCAAGTTCGATTGCATAGCTAAAGTGTTTTAGAAATTGACGACAGGGCGGGTAGTCTTGTTATTGTCGCCAGGGCAATTTCTGTAGTTATCCGTATCATTGCCTCATGGCATTTTGAAGCCACTCCTCATGTATCCGACGAAACATACTTAGATAAAAAATCAGTTCTATAGGCTGTATTAATAGATGCTATTCAATATAGCTCTTAAGTGCGATACCAGCCGAGGCGTTTTTAAGGTATTGGTGGTAGATCCCTCATATGGAGAGTCTGTCTGGGTAAGTTCCACCGCAATGTCTATTTCTGTCGTCAAGCAGCAGTGTATAGTCACTGTTGTGTTCCGGTTGAAAGAACATTTTAGCCATTGTAACTACTGGACATAATAAGACTTAACAACTCATGTGTCACGATAGCGACCGCAGTGGAATACCAAACAATACTTTGTAATTCAAGGTGTTGGATGGTGTTTATACTGTTTATGGGCAGTCTTATCGCATACTATCAGGTGAACGTGATAAGCTTAAGCTTATCCCGTCATTCAAAACAATAAAAAAATACAAGCAGTTTCATAATGTCGTCGCTATTTAATAAACAATATTCATGTAACTAATTTTGAGAGCTGAATTTGTGCATCAAACCGTGCCGACACAGCTAAAAACAGGCGCATAGATTACACCTCAAGTTTTGTTCATTAACCGCCATTGTTCATAAACATTTTTTTACCAATATGTCTTAAAACTGGATCAATCAGAATAAAGTTTTATTTGACATGCTTACAAAAGAGTTACTTGATTGGTTCGTTCTCGGAATCGCATTGAAGATTGAGATCGGCATCGTTTATTGAAAACGGTTGTAAATAGTTCAATATTTAAAGATTCAACTCAAAGGTGCGATCGGTTTATTAATACGGCCCTAAGTTTCTCAGAACAGCGCGCGATTTTAAACCGATATTCCTGGGAAAAAAGGCTTGATTGTGTTGTAAAAAATATGCCAACTAGAATTGTACATTATTCATTTATGTTATGCAAGTCTTGTGCAACTGTTCTACTTCGCCCGCCGTGACATTAGTTCGCGACACAATTTTAAATGTCACATCGTGAGATTTTCTGCAATTTTTCTTATTTCCCTAAACAAAAGTACTATGAATATAAATTTGTCTGCGCCTTGTTTGCATTTTATGTAGAATAGTTGCAGATTTGAGGTAATTTTGTATAATACGAGGGATGATACGTGCGTCTAACTCGTTGTCTTCCACAGCCGTGCCTAATCAGGCCCAAAAATAATTAATGAAGGATAGAATATATTAATATATCTATTAGTGACTATAATCTACGTTGATGTTTTCCTCATAAACAATAATAAATATCGAATTAATCAAACTCCAAATTAAATCATTCACATAAGTAAATCCAACAGAATATACTATCATATAATTAACTCACATCACAATTCCTACCAATTCCTGCTTTAGTTGTAAAATACGCAGTGAAATGAAGCTGGGGCATGCAAATTTTCAAGAGATGATAAAACCGTCAGATATCCACTGTTTCACGTGACATTCACGCTCATGTGTCAATTTAAAAAATTCCAATGATTGGCTGGAATTTAAAAGTGGTACTGGGGTTTCCTTTTATAGTCTTTTAACTGTCCATTCATTAAGATTGACTATGACTAGGTTAAATCCGTAATCCGGTTGGTAAATCGAGACCAAAAATAAAGGTATGCTAAATCTAAGGCACGCGATAATTTTGTAAGATATTTACGTTAGTTAAATACGAAAATTTACTGTAATTAGGTTCGTAATATGGTTTCAGTAAGAACATAGTGTTGTCTCGCCTACAGTTGCTTACATAAAGTCCTGACTATATTAAAGTATACATTGGTTAGTAGTGGCGAAAAATCCATACAACCCGATCCCTACCGGCTTCTCTTTTAAGTTTATTTACGTTTGTCTTCTCTTTAAAATTTAACTAAGGCATTATTTTGTCACGGGTTACCTTTTGAAGAATTTCACCCTTTGCCCCTAATGGCTAATTCCAAAGTGCAGAAAAGTCATTACCTACGTAAAAGAATTTTAATTTTTTTTATTGTTCACGCTATTTGGACACTTCTACTAAATTCGTGGTTGTCTGGCAAATATAACGTGTTTATTATATGTACATGCGTCTTTGTGTGACTCGTTACTGGATTGGAACATTTTCAAAGACCCGGTCTTCTTATACCTGCGAAAGTTTGATCGAGTTTTTAAAGAGACTTTTGCCTTTCCCCGTCGTGATCTGGCCTTTTCAATTACTTTCTTTCGCTTTAATAAACCATTGAGCAGTTACTGTATTAAAGGAAATAAAATCTGTCAAGAGAGTGAGACCCATGTTTTAGGAGTTCTGTAAAATTTTGATTAACATTAAAATGTTTCCGTTGACATTGCAGTGAAATGTGGGCAAGAAAAAATAATATTTTCTGTAACATACTATAATTTTATTATTGGCAATTAAAAGGTGAAGCATCCAAATTTAATATCAACGCTGGCGTCCCCACTTCTATATGTGTCACAGAAACAAAATGATAAACATTTCGTCCTATGGTTATATATTTTTACAGCATTATAATTTTAACAGAATTTCAATTCTATGGATGACAACTTATTTGTTTCCTATTAGAAGCTCGAACTGACAAGGAAAGATTTTATGAAAGGAACGAAATAAAATAAATCAAACCATTTCGTCGAATGAATCGCTACACGGACCATTTAAGTGTCTATCTTATAAAAAGACAGCCATTTATCAAGGAAGTGCATGTCTAAAATGCTTTGAACGCAATTTTCAAGATGGCTGCTGGTCTACCGATTACAACTTTTTTCTGTAAAGGTTTTCAGTGAAATTCTGTTTTGCGTATTTTATGTTGTAAAATATTACTTACGCAAATGGAAATATAATGTATTCGTGCTTTTATGTCAAAATCTTTTCCTATAAAAATATAAATCATGTATGAAAATATGTTTATGATTTACAAAATAATTTGAGTTTCAGTTGAAAATACTAAAATGAAAACAGTATAAATATTTAAATTTAAATATCCATATAAAAATAACATGCATATATTTCTTGTTCCTCAATTTGGTTTAACATACGATATTTATTTTTATTTTGGAAATAAATATATATTATCATCTTTTAATTAACCTATTGTCTTCTAACTCCGTATTTCTTTTTAAGTTATTTATTATTCTAGAAACGGTATTTATTTAGCAATTACGTGTTCTGTTTAATTTTGTCTTAATATAATACCTGTTTATTAACAAAATTGCTTTGCAAAAGTCACTTTTTATGTTCGGAATTAAGAGCGAAATTAATTTTTCATAACAAAAAGAGGCAGCCATTTCAGACTTCATTAAAAATTTTTGGCCACAACTCGATCGCTGCCAGAATGAACTTTTCCCATTTCTCATTTTCGGGATTACTCCTAATTGAAGAAACTGCAATGATTGACTTTTATACAAATAAAAATAGAAAGAATAGAAATTGAAATAAACTTGTGAGTTTTGATTACTTTGCGCTTATGATTTGTTGAAAACATCCAACAAATGCTTTTACATAAATTGTATTATGTAGGTACATGTATTTTTATTTGATTTAAAATAACTACTCCATTTGTAGTAATTTTAAAAAGACGTTCATCTATAATATATAATCAATAAAGTTTTATTACTTATTATGCCTTTTTCTATAAAGCACTGCATGGCCATGCATCATCACACTGATTACGTCTAACATGTAAAATCTCATGAGTAAATATCATTAACTACAATGTCCAATAACCAAAAACAAATAGTAGGTACATGATACTTGGCAAATATCTCACCAGACAGATCTTCGTAAATTAGAAAGCTACTACTTAGCAAAAAATATTTTCGGCTTTAGTTAAATAAAAACACTTTGAGGCAGGTATGTAGGAATTTATTTATATTTCACTAGACTTGATGAGACCGAGGCGCGAGATCTCAAATAAAACGAGAGTCACGTTCGAGTGAGTGATATCACGTCTACGGCTCATCAGCGGGAGCACGTGACGACTTTAGTACAAACAGATTTCACAACACGACCATTAATGTTGGGCCTGTAGGGAAACCGGCGTCTTAGCACCTCACCTTAAAATAAATAGAATCAAAGCTCTTTTTATGTTGGCCAAGTTAATAAATACGCAAAAGAGCGGCCCGCTGCCGAGCTCGGTGCAAAGTTTTCTTTCTCCTAACTTTATTATACCATTAGAGTTCGCGTGACGAAGAATCGCACTTTCTCGCCGTAATGTAATTTATTTCGATGATTGTAGCAAACACTATTCTTTTAGGTACAAATTTGTGTCTATCTTTATTTTTATTTTGAAACAAAATTACACTTACCAACGAAGTGCAATAATTTGAATAAAATACACATGATTGTAAGAGATAAATATTAAAATTAACTCCAGGTGTCAAGACTGACAAAAATGAGAAACTCTTTTATTTCAAAGAGCGTAATAATACTTAAACTTTGTGAACAACTTCAGGTATATTGAAATAAAGGCGAGGGCGAGGGCACGATTTCTGTGGGTTTATTACGGGTAAACGTGATGCACACCGGCGAATTATCTTGTTTGCGAAGTGAAATGTTGGGCTTTGTTACATTCGTACTTTTATGGGAACTTATATAGATTCGAATCCTGGTATGTACATATAGTTTTCTAGTTTGTTATGATCAGAAAAAAATGCGCGTTTTTAGTGAAGAGGCTTGGGTTAGTCTTTAAAGTAAGAGAAGTACACGAGCAATTTGATTAGCTGATGGTATCTGAACATCAAATTAACTGAAATGAAACATTGTTACTACTTCATGGTTAATTTTAAACTAATAGCATCCAGGTTTAACCAGGTATTCGTTTTGCTGAGATACATCGCTACGGTTCGGTTACACTATACCTGATACATACATATTATTTGAATAGTAACACTCATGTTTAGTCGGATATCCGATCTGCACAGATACTTTGCTATGGGTTGGTATATTATACTATATTATAATTTTTAATTTATCAACTAAACGTGATTTATATGGTGACAGAAAATTTTAACGAAACAAGTTATAATTATACAATAACAAGCTATAATAATTTATAGAGTGTTTACGTTTGTTTTTATCATTATAAAAATATATACATACATACATAACATCACGCATTTATCCCCGAAGGGGTATGCAGAGGCGCAACTAGGGCACCCACTTTTCGCCAAGTATGTTCCGTCCCATGATGTGATAGGGGGCGAGTCTATCGCCATATCGGGCACAAATTCCAGACTCCGGGCTGATACTAAGCAGGAAAACCCAAATATCACTTTGCCCCACCCGGGATTCGAACCCAGGACCTCAGAGCGCTATTGTACCGGACATGCAATACAACTACGCCACCGAGGCAGTTATAAAAATAAAGTTGGGTAATTACAAAAAAAAGGTTAGGGGGTCCTATTCCGTCTACGGACGCATATACGTCTTTTTACATTTAAGAGCGTTATAATTGAAGGTCAGCTTTGAGAGCCATATAGGTAAATAGGAGCTTTTATGACTAACTTACCTGTGTGGCTACCGAGGCTGTAATTTCAAAAAGACGGATTTGCCCCTATTTCTTACATTTTTTATTATACTTCAGCTTAAACGGTATGATGTATTAAAATACAAAAAGACATGAGAACTGTACGCGGATTTCATAATGTTCATTTTAGAATTTTAATGACAACATTCACTATAAGTTTGGGATGTCAAAAGCGACGTACCTACACACTATTTCTATGATGTTCTATGCATCCTCAAATAATTTAGATCTCTATATTTTAATACGTTTTTACATACTTGTTAAAGTAGTTTTCATTTTAATATAACAAACAAAATACGCATGAATTGCTTGATCATGAAGAATAAAGAACGAAATAAAAATAAAATGTACTATATTATATTCGAAATCAATAGACAAACAACAAACTTTTTCATCCAATACTTACTCAAACTCCAACCTAATTACTGGAAGAATGTTTGCAGATATTTAGAAACGAGGGAGAAAATCTTATTGTTAAAGACCGAACAAGTGTAAACGAAAAGATTGGCTCTGTATACGTCATTAGCCAGCATCCTGTGCCTAATTGCGCCGCTGGCGACTCTGCAGGAAGTCGAAAGATTGCGTTCAAATAGCAAACGATTTCGTCCCTGTCTAGTGTGAGCCCAGTGTTGGATTTGGCGATATTTGCTACGGAACATTGTAATTTGTCAGCGGCTGTGGATTTAATTGGTGTCTGATTTTCTTATTTGATTTGCTGATTTTTCAGATACTAGCTTTATTTTTTTTCTATGGTTTCATACTTTTTTTACACGGGCACCGTAATGTGACCGCACTGCACTTAATGGTAAGTGGAGTGGAGTCTAATAGAATGTCAACTGACGAGAGATGATTACACCTCGACAGCCGTCACAATTATGCCGGCCTGTTGGAACCGGATATATACAATCTGATCCCAGTACGTGACACACTTACGTGGGCCAACATTGCGGGTTTTAAAACCTTGTGTACGGTGGTCGCTATCCAGGCGGATATAAATTATATCCTACCACCAGCAAAATACAACATGAACATTATCAATAATAAAATGATAGTTGTATGTTCACATAAACTAAAATTATTATTGCTATTTTAGATGCCTACCTATCTCATTGACAAATTGGCCGTTAATCAGTATGCCATTTAAAAAAATTATTACCTTAAAGTCCTATGTTACACCTATTTCAACATTAAAATGAATAGTGAAATCTTTAGCATAGAAGGATGTTTTTTAAATACCCACAAAGAAGGCCTAGTGTTACCATTACTAAAATAAATTATAGGTTTTCGTAGATTACGTGGTTATGATTTTAATTAATATACCTATAATTATTGACTATTCGTTTTAAAATAGAGAACCTTTTTTTTCCTATTTCACCGAGAAAAGCATAGTCAGTGTTTTAATATTTTTTGTTATTTTCTTTCCTAATATAATATGCGATGAAAGAAAATAAAGTTTGGTCCATATAAATCCTCATTTCAACCCTTAATGCCTAGGGTGGCGAGCGCAATGCAGTACAATGCAGTAATTGTGTTTCAAAGTTCGCTGTGTTGGATTAAAGTACAAGCACCGAAATACCATGATAATAGCAACTTTAAAAAATCATTTTTTTTCCAGAAATTTATGTAATGTCTCAGCTATTCTTCAGATCGGACCGTCAACAGCTGAACTTTAAAAAAAGTTGTATATTTGAAAAATATAGATAGACATTGTAACTTTGACTTTACGGATGAACAACACCTCAGTCCCCCCCGTGACCATGAAGGCTGCAAAGTCTTCGAAACGTCGGGAGAAAATAATAATATAAAAAAAAACTGCGATAAAATCCGTAAAATAGTTTTATTTCAATATTTACAACTCCTTTATTTATTTTTTCCGTAGGGTAAAAACGCGTTATCGCTACGGCCACATGGAGGGTGAGTGAAACGGTTATGTAGGTTTCACCGGTCTGTTCTTTCTATTTCTGCTTATTTCAATTCATACTTTTCATAATTTCCGTGTGTCGTACACACATCATATTACATGTGTATAGCCTGAACAAGAAAATAAAAACCCTCACGTGGTAAAACATTAAACTATATGCTTGTAATTTGTATTGACAACGATAACCCTAAAATGAGAAATCAAAAGTAGAATTACTAAAGCAGGTTTTTATTTCCCTGGTCAGGCTATAATGAAACATAACTTTAAATAACCTTACAAATACTTCTCTCTAATAGAATAACGCCTGTAGGGTTTTTGTGTCGAGCCGATTTCATGTACGGCGACACCCGGATGTAAATGCCGTCATAGTAAAGTCACATTTCGAGTTCAGCTAGTTTATCTAGCGACGTCGTAGCCAGACAGAGCTTCGCACATGTCATACAAGTTCGCCGTGTTTGGGATTACCTTGTTTTTAGCCAAATATTTCCGTACATTATATTAAGTAGTCCACTTTTTTATTTACTTACTAATAAACACACAAAACAGAATACAGTCAAGAAAAACAATAAAAATACAAATTCAAAAATATACTATACTAGACTATACTTCAAAGCATGTGTCCTGATCCAGTATAGACAAATTTGCTTGTGTGTAACCATCTACTTAAAATATATATTATAGAGAACTGCCATATTAATACTTATAGTATTAGGTAGTTAATAAAATTATTGTTAAAGTATAATTATAGTCTAGTCGTCACTAATAGTACAAAAACGGAATTTTAATATCGGTAAATAAAAAAAGGCGTAGACTCAAGAAATATGAAAATAAGTGGTGTAGGTGTAAGTCATTTTCATTTTGGTACGATCTTGACTGTTACAATGTGAATGACGGCGAGGTTCAGCGAGACGGCGGCAATGATTGATGAGGGAATTAATTAATACGCCACTTCCTTTCCCAGAAAAAAACAAAATGAGAACCAGACATAAATACTAATCCGGTAATATGGCTTTGATTTTGGGAAAAACAAATATTTCTCGTATTTCTAGGCGATTGGTAAACGGTGTTACAATTAGCGTTATTTGTGGCAAAAGTCTGGCAAATGCTACGATAATTTTGTGCTAAATTGCCAGATATACTTATAATGTTTATCAAAGATTTTCTTATAACACAGCTTTATGCTAAGATGGCCGTCTTTTTGTCGCAGTGTGGACGTGCAGCTACTTGTATTTTTTATGTATTTTGTGCTGTATTATACATTTTGTAATTTGCATATAGGTATTATTGTTGACATAAAATGTTAATCTGTTTAATATTACTATCTAACCCATTCCCATACTGAGCTGTTTGAAAATTAAGACGGTAATATAATTATTTACGGCTTAAACTCTGAGAAAAGTCCGTACCGCGATTACGGCCGCAAATACCTATTCAACATTTTCCTTGTTAAGTAATTACTGAGGCTATTTTCTTAATAGCAATTTTTATAATACATAAATATTTTAATCAATTCTAAGGCGATTTTGGTAAGCCGAGGTATATTTACGTAACCCTTTAATTTGAAACTCAAGTAAAAAGTTTAAGTATTTGCTCACAAGGAGATTGTTCGTCTTAATAGGGTTTTTAATATAATAATCCAAGACTAAGAAAAACCGAGGGAATTAAAACAAGAACACAGCGTCATTACTATCCGCCAAACGCCATATTTCTCAACCCTTTTTCCGCCGTTTCCAAAGTTTTAATTAGTGCCAGAGGACATTATCCAGGCTCTCCTTACTGTTTCCCTTCTTCGGTCACGCTTTGTCAAATAACCGATCTTTATAATACGCGTCAAGTGGCAATAAACTATTAGATTTCATTCCGTATAATTTTCAGTAATTCTTATGGTTATGAATTGATATGGAACTCTTACAATTTAGTGACGATTTTCAAATTTTATTAGCAAAGTTTTTATCCTTTTACATCCGTTTTTAAAAAAACAATCTTAAACTCAATCTTTAATCCCATTATTAGAATGGACCTATCAAAATAACTAATTTGTAAGCATGTCTAAAAATCCTTTGTTCTGATTGGTCCATTTTTGCGATAGGTTGAAAAAAGCGATGGATCGTTTAACGAAAATGGCGGTTAGTTAGTAAAAAATTTCAAGTTCAATGCTCAGAAGATATTTTACAAGCGTGATATCGGGTGATTTTAAATTAGACTTTCGATTATTTTTTTCTTGTTCCACTGAATACAACATCGGTCCAAAGACAAATGGTCAAAAAAGCCACTAAATTAATAATATGATTAAAATGAAAAAAAAAAGCTTTAGTTTTATTTTGACTGCTATAATAATACATATGAACTTAAACGCCAATAAAAATAATATAATAGAACAGTAGGGGAGACCTAGGAGGGTTGTGACAGAGGAGAGTTGTGACAAAGACGATTTCTCAGAACCTCCGACCGTTAGGGAACTGGCTAAAGCGCACGATTGCTTCTTTAGAGAAACGCTACTCGATACTGTAAGTGCCAGTGGCGCACGGCCAGCGGTTTCGTAAGTACGACGTCTGCATGGAAAAAAAACTGAAAAGTAAGTTTTATATCAAAATTTTGATTGTATTTATATCGATACATTGTATGTTCTGGTGGATTTGCAAATTTTTCTTATATTTTGCGGTTTATGAAGTTTCTAAGCATGGCACTGTATTTTTGTGTTTGGATCTTGTTTCGAAATTAAGCAATATTATTTTGACCAGGTCACGATTTCTGGCACCTAGGAAAGTTGTGACAGCGTGTCACAACTCTCCTAGGCTAAGTTCATTTTCTGATTACCTTGTTTTATATGCTTTTTGCAATGTTTGTTTTCTATTTATATGTATAAATTCGTTTGTTTTAATTAATTCTTACACCCTACTTTGACTATAAAATATGCGATACTTAAACTTCGTCTTTAAAATGTTTTTTTGTTAGGAACTTGTTTGGGTATGCGGTGTAATGTTGAATGCTGAATTATCTATTTTTTTGTTTTAGAATGCCGTATATTTACACGCAAAGACTGATATGGGCCTCGCTAGTGTCAATATTTATGAATTGGCCTTTGAAGAAGTTGCTAATAAGAGGTCAAAGTCTTCCAAATGCCGCATCCTCTTACAATCTCAACTACATGTCTTTACATAGGTTTATTAAGAAGAAAAAGGCTTTTCAAGATAATGCAACTGATGTGGCTCCGTCTATGAGTTATATCAGTCATACGTTATTTACAGAAGACGAAGAAAATATATTATGCGATTATTTATTGACATGTGCAGCATCCAATAATGGGCTAAAAGAAACGGGAAGTATTTAAGTATTTTGCCTTTATGTTGGCACAAAATGAGAAGGCAGTAGAAGTGTAGCTCAGTGCCAGATCAAATGCAAAGTGGGTCCAGTGTCTGAAATGCAGAGGCTGGTCTCACGAAGATTGCACTGGGGGCGAGCTGCGATGTCTGTCATTTATTTATTTTTGCTTATCAGACTAGATTAATATTTTTGACTGAATTTAAAACGACTGATCTCATAAATATGTCATAAATACTTACAAAAGATTTAATGCTTGTTATGTTAATGTTTCATGTTATTGTAGTTCTTATAATTCTGTCAAAAAATAAGTAAAGTATTTTTATGAACAAAAATTTTTATTTTGTTTATAATACATACAGGGTCATTTTGCCATTGCGAATGAAACCACATACTCGTCTTCATCTTTGCTGACATTGTGCCAAAAATCACACATTAATAACTAATATTTTCACGAGTAATCCTGGTTTTAGTTATCTGATTATTTGATCATTTTGTACTTTAATGCGAATATGGCGTGTATGGGGTGTATTTCTGGCTGGAAGTATGATGTTGCCGCTGCAACAAATTCTCTTAGAGTAGTAGTAGTAGCTTTAGGACGTGTAAAATTGGAATTGCTTTTATTAATATTTATTTTGTTCGAAACTTATACTTTTTTATTTTACATCTACGGCTCAAGTAACTTACTGTAAAGTGTTATTTCCAAGTAGATGAGTATGTGGTTTCATTTAGTAAAGCGTTGTCAAAATGACCCTGTATGTAAATCTACTTGTCTTTCAAATATAATCCAGATACACAGCTGTCACAACTTACCTTTGTACCTGTCACAACTTACCTCGGCGTTAGGAGAGTTGTGACAAAGGGAGTAGTTTCAGTTTTCATGGATTTTCTCAGAAATCATATACCTTTTTAATTACTTTAATGACTGTTTTCAAAACGGTAAGGACTGAGCTATGATGAGGCATACAGTTCATAATCGTGGTATATTTCTTTCTTGAGATATGTTCATTTAAGTAAAAATTGTCACAACCTTCCTAGGTCTCCCCTACACATGTATGTAAGCTACAACTAAAAAGCCTTTGAATTTGAATTTATAACAAGCTATACCTAGAGTTTTATAATGAGCAAACCTCGTAAACGCTACTGCGGACATCGCGTACAATATATTATGTATACTAGTCTATTCTTATATTACACAAACATAATATTATATTCGCGAACGGGTTGTTTGTTGCCTTTCAACTCCGTGGTTGGTGCAATCAATCTTTACCAAATTTTGTTTGCCTATATTTTATGATGGAGTAATAGATAGGTTAATTTTTCTTTCGGCTGAATAGTAGTAGCTAACAATATAAATAATAAAGAATGTGTTGTAAATATGGTATATGTTCTTAGTAATTAAATAAAGTTAGTAAAAAGATGTTATTGACATGAGTGTTTATTTCGGACTAAAGAGAAGTAACTATGGCAAACAAAATACAATTAGTTCTAAAAATAGAACATATAAAAATAATAAGTCACGACGAAGGTTACAATCTCCAACAGCCGCCCTTAATCGCAGTTGTGACAGAAACAAAACAAATAAAATAATTAAGTTTCTAAACCTAAGTTAACTACACATCGTTTGTGTGCTAGAGGTCCGAGGGCCTTCGTTAGTACATCAGCAGGCATATCGTTACTTTTTATATATTCTAACTTAACAATATTATTAGATACCTTTTCCCTAATAAAGTGAAACCTAGTATCTATATGCTTCGTCCTGCTGTGGTGTACAGGATTTCGAACAAGATTAATGGCACTTTGGCTGTCAGAAGCTAAGTTAACTGAACAAAGTATACCTGTTATCTCGTATATAAACCGACGTAAGTAACACGCTTCCTTCGTGGCAGACGCTAATGCCATATATTCTGACTCGGCCGAACTTAACGCAACAGTAGGTTGCTTCTTGGATTCCCATGATACTGGACCTCCACTTAACTTGTAAACATAACCGGTGTATGACCTTCTGTCGATTGGACAGTTTGCCCAGTCTGCGTCACAAAAACCCTTTAAAGGTTCTCTATTCTTCCTGTAAACCAATGAATAGTTTAGGGTACCTTTTAGGTATTGCAGAATCCTTTTAGCAGCATTCCAGTGTTCTTTAGTAAAACACGTATTAAATTGACTTAAATAGCTCGTGGCGTAAGCGATGTCTGGTCGTGTGTTTACCGCTAGATACATGAGGCATCCTATTAAGTTTTGATAAGGATAAGACTCACCGACTTGACCATCCATTCTTTTTCCATATTCTTTTTAATTAATGGAGTATCCACGGCCTTACAATCCTTCATATTAAATTTTTCTAATATAGAAAGAATATAATTTCGCTGGTTCAACCTTATACTCTCGGAATCACTTTCAACTTGTAGCCCCAAATAACATTTCAGTATTCCGAGATCTTTTAATGAAAAATATTTCGACAAATCATTCTTGACAGTGTCAAATGTCAAATCAGAATTAAAGAAGACTATTATGTCATCAACAAAGATTCCTAATATTACAAGTTCTTTACCAAAAGTTTAGTATACACACAAGGTTCGGAAGGAGTTCCTATGAAACCTATTTTAGAAAGCGTTTCATTTAACTTTTTATTCCAAGCTCGCGGTGCCTGTTTAAGACCGTAAAGAGATTTCTTCAATAAACAAACTTTGTTTTCTTTACCCTTTTGAATAAAACCAAGAGGTTGCTCCATGAAAACTTCTTCTTCTAAATCTCCGTTAAGGAAAGCTGTATCGACATCTAAGTGCTTCATTCTCAACTTCATATCTGCAGCTATCGCAAACAACGTGCGGAGGGAAGAATGACGAATCACTGGTGCGAACGTCTCCTTGTAGTCTACACTTTCAACTTGATGAAAACCTTTGACGACGAGTCTCGCTTTATACTTGGTAATATTACCATAAGCATCCCTTTTAATTTTGTAAATCCATTTACATGGTATAACCTTTTGTTAGGTCTATCTACTAAATTCCATGTATGGAGTTTCCTTAAGGAACTATACTCATCAACCATAGCATGTTGCCACTTATCAGCATCATCGGCATGAGTAGCTTCGTAATATGTCGTAGGTTCATTAGAATCTACCATTGACGTATTGTAAGCTTTATAAAAATTTGTTGCTTTTCTATCTCTGGAAGGGTATCTGCGCTCAGGGTGCGATTCCTGTTCCAAATTCGCTGTCACTTCTTCCACACTAGGCAGTCTTAAGCCACTGAGAGACTCTCGTTCTTCCAGAGTCACTGACTCTTTTGCACTTTCTAGATTTACTGGTAAAGTTGCTTCAGCCGCCGGGCTGATATTCTCATCACAGTCATAGAATTGACAGTCATGATCAAACTCAGACTCAATCTCTTTTTGCTCATCAAATAACAATATAGATTCTGACTGTGCGACAGATTGCTTCTGCTTTAGCGCTGTAAAGCAATTTTCAAAAAAGGTTGCATCTCTGGATATAACAACTTTTCGTGGGTTAGCAGGGTCCCTAAAAATATAAGTGCCTGGATTTTCAGAATAACCGACGAAAATTGCTTCCTGTGCCTTGACATCTAATTTCTTCCTGTGACACGAAGGTATATGGACTAGAGCTCTACAACCAAATACTTTTAGATGGCTAAGATCACCTTTTCGTCCATACCATTTGTCATAAGGAATTTGTCCACCTAAGGCTCGATGAGGAGACCTATTCTTAAGGTAAATGGCAACTTGGAATGCATCTTCCCAGAATGCTTTCGGTAGTGAACTTTCAGCTAGCAACGTTCTTGCCTTTTCTGTAACCGAACGATGGGTGCGTTCCGCTACTCCAACTTGCTGAGGACTATAAGGCGTCGTTGTTTGATGTTCAATACCTTTTGAAGCAAGATAATCAACAAACTCTTTATTCACGAACTCCTTACCTCCATCAGTCCTAATTGCTTTAATTGTTTTATCTAACTGATTTTCAACAAAACATTGAAACACACAAAATATATCTTTGACTTCTGTTTTAGAAGAAATAAAATAAGCAAACACTTTTCGCGTATAATCGTCTACTATTGTCAACATATATCTATTTCCTTGAAAAGAAGTTGTAGACACCGGTCCCATCAAATCCATATGGATCAGTTCCAAAGGGAAAGTAGCCTTATTAAACGCTAACTTTTTAAAAGGTTTTCTTGCTTGTTTACCTTCCACGCAAGCGATACAACTAGTTTTATCTACTCCTGTATACTTTATACCTACCTTGTGATTTTTCAGTTGGTTCATGCCTATACGACACAAATGTCCTAACCTCTTATGCCAAATTTGATAACTATCCTGACAACCAGAGTGCACATCTTGTGTCAAAAAATTATCCGCCACATTCTCGGAAACATTTACAGTACCATCTAAAACGTACAGTCCACCACAGGGCGAGGCATGAGCAACAGATTCACCTGTAAAATTAAAAGTATCAGATTTATAAAAGTTACATCCATTTTTATCAAAAACACAAATAAAACCCTTTTCAACAGTTTTATATACAGATAACAAACTAGCTTTCAAATCTGGTATATAAGCAACATCACTAATATTGTTGACCACGTTCTCGGGCGTGTTTATTGAAATATTTCCAATTCCGCAGCACTTAATCTGTTCTCCATTTGCGACAGTAACAGTACCTTGATTTTGTATCGAGATATTCTGAAACCAGTCCCGTCTAGAAGTCATGTGTCTAGTACAACCTGAATCTACATAAATTATGTCCTTTCTTGGGTTTCCAGAAGTATTAAGACTTGTAAATATCGTATCATTGGTATTTACCGCATTGCCTTTCTCCTTCTTGTTTCTCTGTGGACAGTCTGGTCTCTTATGTCCAGGTGTCTTGCACTCATAACAAACTATATTCTTCTTCATTGACTTAGGCTTCTTCTTCGCATGAAAAACAGAGTCTAATGATGTAGCCACATCTTTGGACATTTCATTAAGCAGTTTTGTTTTCACCAACTCTGTAGTCACGTCTACATTGCAATTTTCTAAAGCCATAATGAGAGGTTCATACCTTGGAGTTAGACCTCCCAAAAGTATTGCAGCAATAGACTTGTCCTCTATGACTACATCAATATCCGCAAGATCCTGTGCGGTTGACATAACTGCGTTAATATATAGTTCAATATTTTTGAACTCTGATAGACTCAACCTGTACAGTCTACGCTCCAAAAATAATCTTCGTCCTATTCCCTTATCTTCAAAGGCTTTTTGCAAACAAGTCCATGCCTCAGATGCAGTTTTCGCACATCTTATATGGGTTATCGCTGCACCTTCTACTGATAAGCATATCTTTGCTAATGCCTTTGCGTCTTTGCGTACCTTTGTAGAGGCATGGGTTGTGTCTCCATCTCGGTATCCACTAATTGTTTCCCATAAATCCTCATGGATAAGGTAATTTCGCATCTTGAACTTCCAAGTCGGATATCCATCTTTTATCCTCAAACAAGGAAATGGAAAAGATGTGATCGACGCAGGGGAATTTTTCATACTCGAAACATCTCCAGATTCATGTGACATTTTCAGACTATTACTATTTCCTAGTCACACAAAAAAATATATACAACTTTATTTTACTAAATAACGTGAAAAACTAAGAACTAAGCGTTCGTGCTGATAACGTGTTGTAAATATGGTATATGTTCTTAGTAATTAAATAAAGTTAGTAAAAAGATGTTATTGACATGAGTGTTTATTTCGGACTAAAGAGAAGTAACTATGGCAAACAAAATACAATTAGTTCTAAAAATAGAACATATAAAAAATAATAAGTCACGACGAAGGTTACAATCTCCAACAGAATGTTTATTGATTTTTATAATAAAACCAGAATAATGCTTCTCTCACTTGTTGCCTAGTAAAGTAAGAACTTTAATCAGATATCTCAGGCATAGGTTCAGATCATTTTAATTATTGTTCCATGTGTTTTGCTTTGTGTCTCATCTACTAACACCAAAGAAATAGACGATCTTCAAGCATTCGGTATTAAAGTTAATTTGAAATAACTTTTAATTTACTATCGGAAAATAGTTTACGGATTTTATCGCGGTTTTTTTGTATTTTATTTTCTCCTGACGTTTCGAAAACTTTACAGCCTTCATGGTCACGCGACGAAATCCAGAGAAATAAAAAAAAAAAAGAATAACCGCCATAAAATCCGAAAACTAGTTTTGTTTCGATGTCTAACATTCGCGTAAACATAATAAATAATTTTCAATTTATTGTTAATTCGATTTGAAATTCTACATATTGTTTTGTACGCCATATCTGTATCCTTAAGCATTCTCAAATCACGTATTCATAATTAGGTTGCATACACGGTTTGAAACAAGCGAGCTCATAAAACATCCGTCCAGGTCGCATTGAATAGCAACAAACATTTTAATTAGCGGGCTTACGTGATGTTGAAAACGCTTAAAGTTGTTCCCAGTCGGAGTCACAAGTCAGGATGTTGAAGATGCGACCCCGTTTCGCTTAATCCTCGCCTGCGCTAGATGAATGGACATAATTTTCTGTACTTGACACTGTGCCTAGCTGTGTCATTGTGGGACTCAGCTATTCGCCGTTTTGTTCGTTTTTATTGCCGTCACTTGTGAGACAGTTGTATCAACAATTTTTAACATACGTAATACACTGTTTACGTAATACGCGGTCTTGTTCACCGCTGAACGAGCGTTTCTTGCAGCGCAGATATTAAGTATTTATGAGGCACATTCATAATTTTACATATTATCTTGGCTTACTTTAGTTTTTTAGTTATTTTTGGCGTATGAATCGTCGGATGTGTAAGAATTTATTAGTTCTGCGATAACTTTTAGATTCGTAAATCACACAGCACGGGTCCGAAAAGTTGGTTATAAGAAATATGACTTAGAATTAAAATGAATTCTAAAACTGTACTTAATCACAGTTATTGTTTGAGTCTGTGTACTCTAAAGGAACAATATAAAAATGATTGGCGGACTTTTAAACCATAGTATATTTTTTGTGGCGGTCCCAAGACAAAACCGTTCCGGGTTTTAACAGAGCAAAGCAAATATTATAGTTTCAACATTGTTCTATTTTGAGTAATTGCGCTGAAAACGGTTGAAAATTTCCTGTCGTAACTGCATTTGATCTTTTTCAACGAATGAATGTCCCCAATTTACTGACAGTTCATTCGTTTTGAGTGAACGTAGAACCAGTGGATGAATTTAATGCTAGTTTTATTATATTTCAAACCTTTTGCAAATATATCGATACAAAACATAATATGCGATATAGATGAATTATTATTTCCGTCGAAAAATTCACACTCAATTCGAGGTAACAGGTGAAATTTAGTGCACTGTACGCAAAGCGCGAAAAATTGCAAAAACATTATTATTAAGATACAACAACTAGCTTCAACCTACGCAGCTGAATAATTAATGAGTCGAGATAAATTCCCCGCTCAAGAAATATCTAAAATGTTGAAAGAGTATCCCATTGTTTTTATTCACAGGGAATTGGCTTATGAAAGCGATTCAAATTTGCAAGAGATTCAATTTACATAACGAGCGATTTGTACCTCATAGAGATTAAACCTTCTGCTCCCGTTTTTGTTTGTTGAATATCTCGGCCGCCTCGCAAGAATTGCCTTTCTTAGAAATACCCACTTCAAGCTTCCTTGAGCATTTGCTTAAGATCGACAGATATAATTTGATGTTGGTCAGAAAATAATCTAAAATTTATTTCATACTAGCTTCCGCCCGCAGCTTCGCCCGCGTGGATTTCGAACTTCAAAAATGGAGCCGGTCGCGAACGTTCGAGAATGTTCGGTTTACGAAGCTACTCGCTAGGTGATTCGCTAGCCTCTAGGTGCCAAGCAAGCCGCCTGCCTGTGCGTTCGCGACCTTATATATACAAAAATAATCCTTATAGCATGATTCAGTATTCACGCATGATGGATTATTATTAGCGTATTTCATGTATAACTTTGGTGTTTCTATACCGATTTCTATGATTCTTTTTTATGGAATATTTAATAATGTTAACTTTTTTAATTAGGGATGACTGAGAGTGTTACTTATAAACGTAAGAGTAGACAAATATAATGAGAAAGCTTCGAACTGCCAAGCTATCGGGAGTTACACGTGTTATTGTGAGTCAACCATAAAAGATAGACATATGCTGTCGTGGGATATTTTTTACATAATTTTAAGGAGAACATTTCCGTCATACGAAATCATGTGTAGCTTTAACCATTAAGGTTGCACACGCGACGGAAGCTTAAAAAATGGAATAACTTCTCCCGTTTTCCCAACATTTCCCTTCACTGCTCTGCTCCTATTAATTGTAGCGTGATGAAAAGTATACTATAACCAGCACAGGTGTATGACAAATAATTGTACCAAGTTTCGTTAAAATCCGTCGAGTAGTTTTTGTTTCTATAACGGTTATACAGACAGACAGACAGACAAAAATTTTACTAATTGCATTTTTGGCATCAGTATCGATCCCTAATCACTCCCTGATAGTTATTTTGGAAATATATTTCATGTACAGAATTGACCCCACTACAGATTTAATATAAGTATATATATATAGATTAATTAATCTGAAAAACATCGTTTTTTTATCATATTAGTTATTAGGTACATTTATCGTGAAAGGTGAATCCGTGCAATGACCTTGTGGAATCAGTTTTAATTTGCGGTATTTCTAGAGATTTATGATTCAGAAACTATCGGGGTAAGGGGTTACTCATGCCTTAAATATATGCCATAATACTCATTTATAATACTTTGTAATTTATCTACCGATGATACTTATATGTGGGAGTCTGCCTGGGTAGGTACCACTGCAATGTTTAGTTCTGCCGCCAAGCAGCAGTGTGTAGTCACTTTGTTCCGGCTTGAAGGACATTGTAGTCAGTGTAGCTACTGGACATAATGAGACTTAACATCTCATGTCTCAGGATGGTGAGCGCAATGGAATATCAAACAATACTTTTTATTTTAATTCAAGGTGTTGGATGGTGTTTCTACTGTCTATGGGCGGTCGTATCGCTTACCATCAGGCGAACGACAAGCTCGTCTCGTTATTCAAAGAAATAAAAAAAATGTGATTGTTTCTTAGCAGCCATGATTGTTAACCATTAGGTTGGCCAATTGCACCTTTCCCTCGTATTCTATAAATAATAATTCTCGACCAGAGGTGAAAGGTGACATTTTCCAAAAGGGAACTCGACACAATCTATAGGTTTTAATATGCATGAATGCGGTCTGCAAGTCGTTCTAATGATAATAAGATTCTACATCGATGAAAGCCGGCGGGAATCGGGTTCTATGAATCTTTCGCCACTGCTCGACACTTGCCATTACTACAGTTTCATTAATTTAAAACGATTTTTTTTCGTTCTACAACTTTCCATTTACGTTTATAATGACTGCCCAAATACGTGTGACGTCACGCGAGACGTAAATCTTTATAATTTTCGTCCTCCGTATACTTCCTTTAGCATGAAATGTTCATTCATTGACGCTGAATGAGAGTTTTTCAGCGGCAATAAATGTAAACGAGCCCTAGGAGGCGCAATTAAAGTGAGACAGAAACGGCACAATTCGCAGGAGGCTACATCTTTGCTCTTTCACTGTTCAAAGTTTTAATTAGTGACGGAGATCATCACGCAACTGATATTTTATCTTTATCTTTGTTCCAGTTGTTTGCGATTAAAGTGAACGCAGTGCCCTTTATTTCGACACCGACATTTTGTTGTATTCTTGTGTTGAAGTTTACGTAAATATTAATAGTTTTAGTTGATATTTATTTAAGTAACTTGCTAAGGTAGGGGTGATGTCAGATTATTTATATTTTATTGCTTTAAAATAAGATTTAAATATGAATGTAAATTATAACGTATGAGTTGTAACAAACTGTATACTGACATGTGTTAACATTTAGCATTTTGAAAACGAAGCACATCCTACCAATTTCCTAGTAATATAAAGCCAAAAGTGTGTGAGGACGTATGTATGTATGTTTGTTCCTCTTTCACGAAAAAAACTACTGAGTGGATTTGAATGAAACTTTACAATAATATTGGTTATATATTAGAATAACGCAAAGGCTATAATTTATAACATTTTTGTGTAGTTCGGTCATAATATAAAGATATCAAGTAAGTCGAAAAAAAAAGGAACACGGAAAACTCTTTCACGTGGGCGAACCCGCGAGCAAAAGCTAGTAATATTATTATTTCGGAGGCTAATGTCTGTCAGTCGTACATGTTTTCCTTATTGATCATTACTTTAATAATCGGAATTGGGTACAGTTATTTATTTACCCAAATGCGGACGAGGGTTAAATTATATTTTGTTGTCCTAGATTTTAGAGGTTTGAGGAAATGTAAAATAGAATACCTATTTTATGGGATTATTGGAACACTTAGAAGTACATTGTAATCATTTTGTTCGTTTTTGCGAAACAAACCTAAGTGTAGTCAACTTAGTGCAAGTGGTCAATGTTAAAATAACGAGCTAAAACTTCAGTGTAACATATTGTAAAGTCCACTACGGACTTCAAGTAGAGACAAGAACAGAAAACTTTGTAAAACGTATAGAGGATTAGAACAATAATTACATAGCGTTAATACTTTTTCAATATAAGATTTGAGAGAATTAATTAAAGCTGATAGCAGCTGTCCTATATAATTAGACATACTTCTAACACGTACGATATAATAAATTCATATATTTAGTATAATAAATTCATGGGTTGTAGACACTGGCCCTATTAAATAACAGGTATAGGCATGATGTCAGCCATATGGCGTTGCTTTAAATATTATATGAAATTTTGAGTAAGTTCCTTCTTTAGTACAAGAGTAGTGATTACGAAATTTGCTACCGAGAAAGTCTAAGGTTTAATTCCCAGTTATTATCTCATCAAGTGTTCAAATGGTCCCAATAGTCTATGAGCAGTATATTTGTTCGGCGGACCATGAATTTCTCGGCTTGATGAAGCAACAAAAATATTGTTGGTTTTCCTATCCTGAGTTGCTAGATATTGGATGTGATAACGGGCTTATTTAACGCATGGAGTGGATGAAGGCTTAGCGAAATGTGGTAAAATTGGGTGCTCCTCGGTTCAACAGTTTGGGTATAAAATCCATGAGCTTAATCATCGCCCGATACATGATCATTAAAATAAGGTCGAAGCGCAAACGCTGCCAATTTCTTGCAAAAACGCTACACAAGCTTTTTCAGCAACTCCGCTTCATAGTAGTTTAATATTTTTCGACAAACAAGTAGACGCATCTGCGCGACGACTAAACCAAAATTTCTACAATTTTAAAAGTTACGCCGTTCCACAATGAGGGTAGATGAAGAATTTGTAAGGACGAGTATTTGTCTTTCAAAGTATTAATAAGCTCGTGGTGAAATTGGCAACGTTTGAAGATTTAAGTGCACAGTATTTTCATCGGGAATCTACAAGTGTTTGTCTTTGTCTTCTTTAAGGGATCGCGATAGTTCTAGTTCGTAATGGAATTTTATTGGAAAACTAGTTGACCCGACAGACGTTGTCCTATCTTAACTACATGTATGCACGCGCGCATTCTGTTGATCGCTGACAGTTATTTCAAACCACTGACAGTTATGTAAAATTAATATTGTCGTTAAGTTTTCTTAAATTTTCTAATTCTCCGTACATTTTTTTGAATTTTTTCTTTCATAAGAACCTTCTCCTGACAATAACAAACACACAACAACAAAAAATAGTGAAATCGGTCCAGCCGTTCCGCGTGATGGCGTGACCAAGGGAAATAGGGATTCATTTTTATATATATAGATGTACTAGTTTATTTTGATATTGCGGATTCAGAATTTATGCTTTCATTTTTATGACTTCAGATAATTACTTGTTCGCAGTAAATGGAATTGAGCCGACGACGAGCTACGGCCGTATTCATGAATATAACTCAAGTTCGCTCTCAAGTGCGATATCAGATGAGACTCCAAGGTCGGATTCTTGAGATAGTAGCTATTTTATAAACCCATGTTAGTATTACCTCAAACTACATTTAAAGTCTCAACATGTGACAGATTTTATAGCAGACTTTTGTTTAGGTATAGCCTACTCAGCTGAGAACAAGTTTTTAGATGACAGCTCAAGCATGATATATTGAATTGTTCAATACATTACCTTATAAAAATTTCGCAAAGCTATTCTTAGTTAAAACACATATTTACTCGATCAGCCGTAAGTCAAAATCCGCCATCTTGGCTCTTAATAAGGTTTAAACTAGGAAACCGGTGATGTTTTTGACAGCTATTTAAGCAATTCTTAAACACCTCTTAACGCTAAAATAAGTTTATAAGTAAGACTGTAAATTTGAACTTTAAATTTTACTGAAAGGTGAGTTTGTTTTGTTACTGTGGACTTTATACCTTAAAAATATGTTGCTCCATTGACTTTTAATTTAATGAAAGCGATATTATAGAATTCTATCATTATTTATGTAGAGGTGTATACCGCTATGGTAAACAAATCGTAGGGAAAAAAGATACCAGCGTCCTATGAAAAGTGCTTCTACTAGTACTAACATAATTATAAGATATTTGCGGTCTACCTTAACGTATGTATAGCCAGCCACAATAGAAGTTGAACAAATTTAAATAAAAATAAAAAAAATCAGTTAAACTTGATGTATAGTCGGGTTTTAAAATTTTTAATGTGTGCAACTATTTTTGTGGTTGACTGTACAATGAATTGAAAGGCAACTCGTCGGTATGTGCTGTTATAGATGGTTTCTACCGAATGCATGGTGCTGTCTATAAATGTAAAAAATTATCATCATCATCAGCTCTGTGTTATATACTGTCCCACTGTTGGGCACGGGCCTCCTCTACTACTGAGAGGGAGAGGGATTAGGTCTTAGTCCACCACGCTGGCCTAGTGCGGATTGGTAGACTTCACACACCTTCGAAATTCCTATAGAGAACTTCTCAGATGTGCAGGTTTCCTCACGATGTGTTCCTTCACCATTAAAGCAAGCGATAATTCACAAAGAATACACACATCATTTTTTAGAAAAGTCAGGGGTGTGTGCCCTTGGGATTTGAATCTGCGGACATTCGTCTCGGTAGTCCGTTCCACAACAAACTAGGCTATCGCCGCTTTAAAAAAAAATAAACAAGACCATTCTCCTAGCATCTTCTTCAATCATTAAAAAACTAAGCTTCTTAAGGTTAGAGGTATTAATTATAATATTATGAACTTATTTAATTCTCGATATGGTAGGGAAAATATCTGTATGAGAAAAATATAAGATACGAGGAAGCAATTTTGTTTGTCCACGTGTTGGCAATAATTACTGCGGTATTATTGATCCGTGTCCTTGTTACTCATTTATGCGTAGTATATAGTATTTATATAGGTATAATGTGGGCATTATTTGGTTGTAATTAATTTAAATATTGTTGGTTTTTAGGGTCCCATAGCTCAAAAGGAGCATCACTGTCCGTTTGTTTGTAAGTTTGTCTGTTCGTTAAGACCCTTTTTCTCAAGAACGTGCAGAGGTCTCTTAGTAGGAGTCTCAGCTATGAAAACTTCAAACTTGTAAATCAACGTGATCAAAAGATATTACCATTTATGTCACATATTTTGCGACTTTATAAGTGAATCATCTATAGGCAATGTGTTATAGAGCATGTAAAAGCTCAAAAATGTAAATATTATGTACTTTAATAACAAAAAAACGAATTTACCATTACAAACTTATAATTTACTGATGGTGCAATAACCCTGTCTAGAGATCCAACGCGAAATTTGAGGTTGTCAAGTTGAACATATACATATAAATTTATTTAGATACCTTCTTTATAAGTTTTGTACAGAATCCTCTACGCACGAGTCCAACTTGCACTGGGCCAGATTTTTCAATTCTATTCGACCATATATCCCTACATAAGCAAAATTATGGCAACGTGTCTTAGTTACAGTCCACAATATTCAATTATAATGGAACACTGCTGTTTTGAATCACGGCAATTCTCTCGCGAGCATCATCAAAACCCACATGATCTCACATCAATTTAAACGACCCAAAAATTACCTATAACATAACCTAATTCACAATATCATATTTCGCCGGAAAATGGCATGCATTTGTCCGGCCGGACAAAGTTCGTATGTCATCGTTCCCCGCTAATTGGATGTAACTTTTCAGCACAGTGATGCATGGCCGAATGTTGGCATGTCTCTCAGCATTGTGAGCCCTCACGCACTACTGCACCTCGTCATTGCGTCGCGCAATGAATATTGCATTATCTCATAACTATGCACGAGTAATCGTGCAGTTAATTTTACGTTTCACCTGTGTTACTCTTTTGATATCATGCATGTTTTTGTGGAGGTTAAATGTTTACTATCTTTTTGTATATCAAATCCAAGATAATTCTGTTAAATTATTTTAGCTATAAAGGAATATAATATGTACGATGATTTTACTCAGTTGTCATTCTGTGGAATTTAACTAATAAAAAAACGAAAAATGTTGTGGATTTTGGTTATGCTATGTCATGTTAATTAAAAGTGATACAGTGTTAATGAAGAAATTGCTTTTAACACAATGATGTGATATTCTATGAAAATGTAAAATTTTATAAAAGTTTGAACTCATTAAACGTTTATAAATATAATTATAGATAATTTTACCTATTATGATCGCAAGAAGACAGTGGATACATTAGATACGTAGAGTCTATCTACTATTTCATTTTTGAAATATTCGTGTCATTTATATTTTAAATAAATTAAACTAAAATGCTTTATTCTCAAAGTAGAGATATCTGATACAATGTAATATATTCAGATGAATTTTTGTTTTAGGCGTGAAATTTTTTGACGTGATATCATTTCTAAAAAAGGGAGCATGCTTTTTATCTCCAAAGGGATAGGCAGAAACAGAACTCATGCATACTGCATACTTAACGCTGTCTGTATTCCCTCCCATAATAGGAAGCGAGTCTATCGCCATATTGGACACAAATTCGGGTCCCCTGACCGATACTAAGAAAAAACAGTATTACTTTGTTCGACTTGGGATTTGCACATTAGGCATTGGAGTAGCAATCGTACCGCACACGCAATGTAACTATCAATCGTCAATTAAATTTTGAAATCATCTTCAAAGTATAGTACCAAGGTGAGCTAAATTAATATAAAAATAAACAGCTTTAATAAAAACTCTTCATTTGCAACATAAAAAAATGTAGTTTACCAACATTGAACTTTATATTCCCTTTCGTTTTATTAATTATTAAGATCAATTGTTATTTTATTCAAGGAGAAAAGTTTGAATGACTTTAATATTATTATTGAAATTAGAGTATAATTGTCTTTAAGGTCGGTTTAAGGTTGTCTATGGCTATAGATTTATATTGAATACATTAATAACTTAACGTAATACGTACAAAGAAAATTCGACAATAATGGTAATTCAATGTATAAAAACCAAACTTTTCGTAAACACAGGGTTTATAACAACATAGATATATGTAATCATTAAATATGGGTAAATTTTCTATTTGGCCCAAATACATAACGATTATGTCTTGTCTATTCATAAAGATAACAATGTTAAAATAATCTACAATTAATTTGTAAAGTTTGAGACATAATTTGAACAAGCATTTATTGGTTACTAACTGGTATACGTAAAATCAATATACTCGAAATGTTTTTGGTGTGTAGCTTCAAAATATTTGTTTAATACATAATTAAATTTTAAAATTGTTTAAAAAATGTTAACCTAGACCGTTAAGGTCTACTAAACCGCACGCCAACATTTATTATGATATTTTGTCAAAAATCCTCAATATGCCTACGGTTTTTTTTCTGTCTTTTCGATACAAAACATTAACTACTCCTAAATGTAAACTTTTTATATTTGACAGTTATCACCTGTACTGGTAGCGTGTAAAACTAAGCCTGGCTCGGGGCGCGTTATTTCATAAAGTAAATATTTATGAGGGAAAGGAGTTTTCCTCCGACGTCCTTCGGTAAGCCTTCTGATCCGAAAAGACATAAACCTCCAGGGATTCGGTTCTGAGTTCACAAAGGCAATGCCGAGTCAGGCTTTCTCTTTTATTTCGGATGTTTGATGATTCGATTGTTTTAATTTTTTTCATGAAAAACATATATTTTTTAAGCTGCTTTTTTTTATCGAAATTTTAAGAGATTGTAATGTATATGTCAAGTGTGGGTAATAAATTCGGAACATGACAGTTGTCAGTTCTGCATTAAACGTGATACGTAACGGTCGATATTGTTTTGTTGTGCATCCTTCCCGAGTTTGCAACAGACCGACGTCGGAAATATTACAGAGATGTCATATTATATCATTCAATTAATGTAGTTAGTAATTAACATTGACTGATTAAGAATAAAAATATAAATCAGACTTGTCATTAAATATTTTAATATTCGTAATTTGAAATGCCAAATATTCCATACTTTTAATTTGAACTCAAAACCATAATACTTTACGGTATAAAATATTTCACATCTTCGGTTTATATCAGGACTGTGGAAAAGTAAACAGCATTTTACGAGTACGTGTCCGACCGAAGAAGTCAAGTCGGGCGGAATAAAGCAGGTAGGTTGTTAGTGCGCGCTCCGCCCCAAGTATAGATCACCGTCATGTTTGATCTGGCGGGCTCAGCGGCGGAATAACACGTGTTCCTCGTCGGATATAAAATATCCCACATAATACATACACAGAATCAACGACGCAGTTTCCCTATTTCTCATAAAAAAAAAAAAAACTACTGAATGTCAACATAAATGTATACGATTAATAAATTCATTTCTAAATTTCTTACTAGAAAACCGGCCGTATAAAAATGAGATAAAAAAGTAGGAAAAGTGAACAGGGCTCGGCAAGGTTTATGCAAATTTTACGGGAATTTTTTAACTTTGCAAGACTGTATTTTTATTATTTGCAAACAGCGACCAAGTCTCAACATAATTCTTTTTGGCCTTAAAAGGTGTTTTTGAATTAAATAATCAAGTTAGCGAAGTCTGGTAACGAAGGTACAAATAACAGAGGTCGCGGGAATAGCTTATTTATGTGACGTCTTTATAACAAAGTATGGCGTTGTAATGCCTTTAATGTTGTTAAACAAGCGGTGTGAAAATTGCAATGTTAATTGAGTTCATATCTGAGTATCTAGTGGTTTATTATCTTTACTCATATTGTTTTTATGGTAGATGTAATTTTAGATGCACTTTGCAGTCTGTGATGTAAACGAAAAAAATCCGCGATATTTTGGTTGTTGGGACTGAGGTGAAGACGATATGTCCCTGATCCGTGTCACCGTACGAGGAGATCTTGTCTTCTCGGATTTTGTATGCATTTGCTCCGCAATGCAAGCTTTTACACCCAAGAAAAGCCATAAACATCCTCTTATTAAAAAAAACTACATCACCTTTATTTTAGCAGCAACTAAACAACTAAAACAGTGAAAATATGAATGACATTGTTAATGAACATGTATTAATTGTACTCACCGTGTTTCCCTGTGTTAGCTGCCGCGAATGCGGTGCTAAGTATCAAGAGATGCACCAGCATGCTCCCACCACGCGCTGCTGACGCACATGGAGCCGAAAGAGCGCACTCGGCTATCTGAAACAATACAAAGCTTTGTGAGAGACAATACTGTGCTCAAATCCTACTTATGAACTAGGTTTAGGATTCCACGAAGACTGTGAATGCCCATTGTAGACCTGCTATATTATAATGTTATGATAGTTTAAAATAGGAACAGGTGAAATCGTTGTTCTTTTTTTATTTAAATTAATTAAAACATTTTTTTTTATATTTTATGTTGAGTAGAATTTGATTTTGGAATGGAATTTTTGTACAAGTTACTCATTAAGTGTCACTTTGATGCTACTACTGCATTGCGCTTTGATAAATTCAATGATTTAAACAGATTAGACGCTTATTGTATTATATTAAAATATTTTAATTCATTCGTTTATTTTCAAATACTGAATAAAAAAAACATAGGATGTATTAAAATTTGTGTTACGGTAAACAGTAACATTCTATAAACGCCTATCATTAAGCTGTGAATCCTGCCGAATATTGGACTTGTATCGGTATTGTTACGGATATAAAACACGTGGCTACATTATTTTTACGAAGCATTGTTTATTGTTCAGATATTTTTAAACATCGACTGCTACCCATCAAACATTTTACGCATATTATAAACTGTAAAACAAACTTAATATAAACATTCAAGGTGTTTATTAAACTAAACCAATTTGAGATTTGGTCTTGCATTTATAAATAAATCGAAAAGATAATTTATTTTGTTGCAGATTCATTCCTCCAGGGATTGTAGGCAATTAAAATAAAATAGTAGGAGAGCTAATACCTAATTTATAATTCGATTAGTACACAGACTTCATTAATCTTTGGAGATAGGTTATCTTGACTTGTGACCGAGAGTATTTTATTTAAAGGGTAATAAACACACAATATACGTCATTATAAATAGAAGTAGATATAACAAAAGGGTTTCAGTGTCAAACAGTCCATAGAGAAATACTAATTCGCTCTATCATTTATATGGTCTCCTAGGTAAATATTGTAAGTAACAAACTAAATATGAAAAGTTAGCTAATCGTGACAATGAATTAAATGAACGTTGTGGTAAATTATTATTCATTTTACATGATTTTTTCTAGATTCGAGTAGATGATTTCGATATGTCTACTCGTGTTTCTTATATCCTGAGTAAGAAAACAGATCGTACGAGGTCAGTAACATACCGTAATGAAATGTCTTGTCATGTTTTGCTAGACGAACGATTTTTCTTTCCTTTACTGTAAATAGTATGTATGATGAGTAAAATATGTTGGTAATAGACTTGTTGATTCTGTGACGAAAGTAATATTATATTCCAACTGAAAATGGTTTATATTTGGCAAAGGTGTCGTTGCTTAAATATAAATAAACCATAAATTATAAAATAATGCATATTAATGAAGATTAATACCAAATTACGATTTTAGTGTTAATAATTAACAAGAACACGTCCTTTTATAAACAGTCTGAGTGCTTTACTTTTAATAATTCATTTATAACACTTAACAGATCATCTTGTTACAATCTTTAATCCTCCGCATAAAACCGGCATGAGAATTTATTTAAAATAGACAGTTGTTAATAAATTCCAACAATTTCCTTCCGAGGAATCGTTAAACTGTGGCCAAGTAGAGCGGAAAACAAGTACCAATAAGAGTTTTCGTTGTGAAATAAAATATAATTCCATCAGGGAGCTTGGAGCGGTTTTGAATAACAACTCTTTAATTGAAAGTTTAGCAATTTGCTCGTAACCTCCAGAATGGACCCGAACGCGCGGGGCAACTCTCATCCAGCGCGTTTCAAAATTGAACGTAGGCAGATGCGCTTAATTACCGGCCCAGATGCTGGCCGCCTTCGTCTACCCCCCCGCCCCGCGACGCCTCTCGCCGCTTATCTCCAGATGAACCTCCACCTCTGAGGCCATCCACGATATTTGCCCGCTAAGATGTGCTCAAATGACTTTTTTCAGGCACAATTCGCATGCCGCCTCCGGTGGTAATTAAGAAGTTAATTGAGGATTAAGGAATTAAGTATCGTCACAAATGATTATATCTTCGCAAGAAGTAACATTGTATTTGAATTTATTGTGATTGTGAGTGTTCCTTTATTGAATTTTTATATTGTGGATGTAAAAATTTTGGATAATCACATTTTAAAACTCATGTAATCCCCGATACTGGATATCAGGCAACCAAAATATCTAATATGAAATTTCATTAGAATTCATGAGTGGGTTTGAGTTTTCCAATAATGTTTCACCAAGTGCCCTCAAGGGTGAGTTATGAGTCGTAGTCAAATAGAGATAGCTGAGTATAAAGACGTCGTTACGGAGGGCCGGGTCACAGTGCGGCCGCGCTACGTGTCACCATACGAGTGAATCAAACTTCCCTTACATTTTATCTAACTGCAAGGGCGGTCGACTTTATGTTCCTCACCCTACATGATTTAGTTTTGATGGCTGAAGGGAGCAGCTTTTAGATAAATGATTCTCGCCAGCTCCCGTACGTCGCATACAAGTGATTTTAAGTCCTGCGTCTGCAACAATGTTTATTTATAGTCCTGGGTTACGTTAGATTCGATTCGCGTTTGAGGGAAATAATGAAATGGATTTTACGACCGAGAGGGTGTTTAAGTGGATTAGATTAGTATTGATGGCTATAGCAAATAGAATTAATAGTTATCTTAACAGTATCGACGTGCCTTGAGTGATGTATCAACTATAAAGATTGTTTCGACTAGAGTGATTGTATTTCGACTATCTAATGATATTGAAGTGAAAATTAAAATATATTGTAACTTTAAAGTAGTATATTAAGTGTTTTGTTCTTTTTTATATTTATAATCACTAAAATATATCACCACTGTTTGGCCGTGTTTTTGTAACCATATAAATAACGGTAAATTTGTTCTTAATTGAAGAGCTATTTGTTTAAGAAATCAATAAATAAATTTAATTTTGTATAATAAAGACGACTGATATTTTGAGAAAATAGGAAGAAATATATGTTCTTAGAATGTTATAGAATAGAATTCATTAAAGCAATGTTTATTGACCAAATATTGGAACATTGAGTTGTTTGAACAATAAAGTTTCTGAGGCGGAAACAAGTGGTGTAACGATGGATGATAAACTGTTTCAGATAACGTTATTGTTTTCGTTGATATGATTAAAAATTATATGTTGTAGCATTTGTATATTAGCTCTGTTTGCACGGAAGTTTCTGTGATATTAAAGTTATTATTATTTATCTACGATAATATTTTTTTTTAGGTGAAACAATGGTAACTACATTAAATTATTTATTTATTTATTTTGCCCTTCATATACAAAATTGTACATAGGCGGACTTAATGCCGTAGGCATTCTCTCCCAGTCAACCTTAGGGTGGAGCAGAGATAATCATGGTAAATTAATGAACCCTTACAAATCTCTAACAATATTTTAAATTACGTATAGTCTTTTTTTTTAAATCTTTATTTAAGGAGCTTGGTCGTTATTTAACTATGTCGCTCCGTACGTCCACTTTCAGTCGTGCCTACTAAATTTTGATGAAATCAAAATATTTTTTTTACCTTTATTTGCCACGGCATGCATTGGAATGTTAGATAAAACAATTATTAAAATCTTAATCTTAAAGCAACAATATAAATATAATATATTATAATTTAATTTTTTTATTGTATTTAATATGAAATGCTTAATGTTACATTTGATATCAATGTATGCGGTGGAAGATAATGCTTCTTCCTTGAAACGCTCATTTATACATAGAAAATACGAAATACAATGGTCCAGTACATAATATTTACCAAATAGATATATGTTAATAACATTAAACGTGGTAAGGCTAAAACTTACACCACCGAAATAAAAACTCATCAAATTGTTTTCCATTATTGTTTTTACTAACTAGTAATATATTGTAATTACACAATGAAAACTGCAATTGCGGTTAACTTAAGACTGATTTATTATTATAATGCGGGTGGTTATAAGTATGACATTTAAAACTACCCTACACTACATTTCATATATCAATGTTAATAAATTAAATTTCCTAACATAGAAAGCATATATGCGATAGAAAACACTTTCCTGCGCGAAATGTGTTAATGCTTTGATCTAATCAAACAGTCGTTAGCTGCGGGCGCCAGTCGATTACGATTATTACGGTATACAATGGAACTACACGACATTTCCTTGCGATAAGGCGGCAGAGGATAATGGCCTCTAAGATGTCCTTTACGAGAGCCGTTTTTAAATATCAATTAAAGTTAACAAGAGATGTATTAAAATAACAATTTGGTGGCAGCCTGGAAGCAAGACAGCACTGCAGTAAGTAGATTGATTCGTGTATTAATATAACTATGTCATGTATGGTGCATGTCGTGTTGGCTGTCTATGTCTATTTAAAAATAATAATAATATAGATTTCAAAAACAGGTTAAGAAATTGTATTTTTGGTTAAGAATGAGTATATTTAGCTCGGGCCTTAAATTAATGAGCATAAAGATCTAAAAACCTAGGACTTAACTACAATTCAATAACTTGTTTTGAGGTTATTTAATAATATTATAACACAGCAATTAATTTATCATTAATTTCAAATAGGGTATTTAAACAAAAATATCTAAACGACCTCACCTGTCCACCAATTTGTATTCTCAGAATAACATACACACAAATTATTGAAATAATATGTTAAAATCAGTATGTATGTTTCTGTTTATTGTAAAAGCGTACATACACTGTAAATAATATTGAAACAACATAATAGCATTGCAGGAAAAAACCTCAAAATACATGTATCTTCTCAACGCCTTTACCTATTGATTAAAATAAAATAGACATAAATAAAAAGTGAGTATATACTCATTTCCATTTATTAAATCCTTGAAAACTGTGCTTTAAAAAAAATTGTGCAGTCATTCCCATGATATGCAAACACTGTGAACTTGTTGCTCAGAAACACTACACGAATAGTGTTCAATGTATAGTGTACCGTTCCTCTGGAATAAGATGGCAAATAAACCGTACTGCCTCCGCCAATGATTTAAAAATATATATAGATTTGTATTTGCACGCGCAATTTTAAGACTGAAAATTGTCCCAATTTGATCCATTGCATATACATGTAATGTCAAATACTAGCTGTCTTTTTGTTTGAAGTGGTTTAAATATGTAATGTTTATCAATATAGTAAAATGTAAAAAGTATGTATATGTGTGCGTACGGAATACTTTTTCGTTTGATTTGTTATGGTTTGGACTATGGCATATCTGTAGGTTTGAATATCGTTTCTACATTGTTAGTTACTTATAACATATTTTTATATCAGATTAAAATGATCAAATATATCCATTAATATTAACCTTTTTAGAATCTGTTACATATGAATCAAATTAAGACTAGAATACTTTACAAGTGGGTGTCGGACGAATGATATTGCAACAAATCAAATAATAAAAATATTGGAAACATTTGATTAAGATGTCCAGGTTAATTTTCAATGGCTTTTCAACGAAATAAACCGACCCGTGCTAAGCAATAGACAGTAAAAACCAGGGCTGGTATTATTAACCATTAATATCTACAAAAACTTCCGCATTCATCATTTCATATGTAGATATAATTTTATAATAGTTATTGTATACAGTATCACAGGAAATAATACACTAGTCGACAAGATTACGTGTTATTTACGGACAACTATTTCGCAAAGGTTTCCCTCTAAACGGCGAATCCCTTGACGCAAATCACGCACACTTCGCGTGTTACATTCAAAGGGCGCGGGTTTCAGGACAATTTCCCACTTTCCCTTAGATGTTTTATGGCGGTAAAAAAAAATGTTGACAATACTTACCTTTTATATTGTTGTTTTATTCGTAATCATAAAAAGTTACGTTTTTAATCATGTTAATAGTTTTGCTTGTGGTAGGATATATTTTATATCCGCCCGGATAGTGCCCACCGTACACAAGTCGTTAAAACACATCATAGTGGCCCACGTAAGTGTGTCGCGTTCCAAGATCAGCTCGTGAACATCCGGTCCCAATAGACCGGCATAATTGTGTCGATTGCCGTAGGTTAATCATCTCTCGTGAATCAACATTCTATTGGACCCCACGCCACTCGCCATCAGGTGCAGCGGGGTCATAGCTATGTCCGATACGACTATACACAAAAAAATCTAAATCATCTTAGTAGTGGGCAAGGGTCATACTGAGTACACAGGCTGGTTATATTTTTACTATTAAGGAATAGGTGTGATGATTTTGCTATTAATTAAAGGTCTATTGGGCGATTCTTGACCGAGGATAATAAACGTAAGTCTTAGCCGGTCTTCGTAGTATAAAAAGTTTCAGCGTGGAAGTATAACTATGCTCAAGCGGTGCTTATTCATTATCTAAAACCTGAGTAAGACGAAAGTTAGTAAAGTTAATTATTTCAGTTAGTTAAGTTTTTAGCATCTTTCATTTAGATAAAAGATTTTTGATGTAACCTCTTAATTTATTACGTATAAAACCACTAGTTTTTAGCTACTTACTTATTTAATAAGACATAATAACTATAAGCGGCGATAGCCTAATTGGGTGTGGAACGGACTGTCGACACAAATGTCCGCAGGTTCAAATCCCAAGGGCACACACCTCTGATTATTCTAAACATAATTATGTGTGTATTCTTAGTGAATTATCGATCGCTTTAACGGTGAAGGAAAACATTGTAAGGAAACCTGCATACCTGAGAAATTCTCTATAGGAGTTTTGAGGGTTTGTGAAGTCTACTAATTTGCACTAGGCCAGCGTGGTGGACTGAGGCATAAACCCACTCAGTAGCAGAGGAGGTATATGCCCAGCCGTGGGACAGTATATAATACAGGGCTGATATTATACTATAATAACTATGTGGTCACGTCTACACTTACAACTAAATGTTTTAACGCACATTTCATGCCATGGGTGTATGTTTGATACACTCCCTAACCGCTAGAAGAAAAATTAAACCCTTAAGAAATACAGCTGAGGATAAACAAAGTTGATTGCTAATGATTGAAGTCAGCGATTATATAAAAATCCATGATGGGTACTTATATAATGGTGTGTGTCTTTCATAATATAGAGAAATGCGTAGAAACTATTTATAAAGACATGCGACATCCTAACTTGATAGTAGTCGCTTTAGCTAATCTAGATAAATTTGCAATGAAGTATTTATAGGCGAATACGAATCTCGACAAATGGAATCAAGTTTTATTTATATACATTGTAAATTTATGCCTAAAATTACAGCTATACAGCATTATTACGCTCTGTCCGGCGCTGAATTGTTATGCGTCATCCTGAGGCATTCAAATATGATAATAATGATTAGATTGATCACAACTTTTGCGCAGAATGATTGTCGTAATAGACAAAGCTGTGGTACTTATCTAGATAGGCTTGCATACACAAACTTACCTATTAACAGCCAGTTTCTTTATTGATAGCTATAATAGACAAATTTATTTCGCAGCCTTGCCCACGTTGAATGCTTTTCGCGCTACAATTTCTAAAACACTGTGCAATGCAAGCGTACATCTATCTATTTAAAGATCACATTCAATGAAATCTGTAGAGACACACACTCTTGCGCAGCTATGTAAGTGCACGTATGTAGTTGTGCGGGAACACTGTGTCACACCATGTCTCCCATATAAAAGCGACGTGCACATTTGTTAATTCAGTACGTTTACTAATTTGTTACTATTACCACCTAAGTATGCCGCTGTGTATTAACGTACTCTGGAACTTTGGAAATACATACTTACTCTGTGCCATCCTTGGATGTACTTGTTAATTATTAACATACAATATAAGCCTCTACAAAGTCGGTTAATTAACATTATTTCATATTCATTATTATTTAATATTTATAATATTATGTAGGATAAAAGGTGGTGGCATCATGGTTTTTACTTTAGCTGTGACTGACTTACAAGTCGTGAAGAAACTGTTTGTTACTCGGAATTTAGTAACAATATACCTATGTGGGTATGTCATGAAACTAGAATAGTCTGTTCGAATTTCGAATCGGTTACGATTGTAGTTAGCGATTGAAATCAGGTCCAACCGACTGCCGTGACTGTTGAACAACTAGCAGCTGTTACGTCTGTGGACGTCAATTGCAACTTCAACTTATTAAGAGATACTACGAAGGCAATTTGGTAATATACACTTCTTTATATCGAAGAACATTATCGTCGTATAGAGTTGTTGTTAGAGTTTTGAGTATTGTTGGCTAAAGATAAGTAAAGATTGTGACATTTCAGTATAAATTTAAACGACGATATTCTGGAATAACCGTTCAAGTTATAGGTACTTATTTGAACCCAAACAACGGTCCAGTAAAAGCTGCAAAAACAACACGATGTTGGATTGGACGCATGCTATTTTTTCGGTTGCAGTAACCCTACACAAAGCGTAGTCCGTGTACTTGACCATTTTTTACAATATTTTTTCTATAACATACATCGGTAAACGAGTTAGTGGATCCCACCGCTCATGAACACACACATAGAAACATGTACATGCTTTCACTGTGCCTTGACAACGAGTTGATAGCGACAGCGTGTACCTTTATGTTATTACTAGCTTCCGCCCGCAGCTTCGCCCGCGTGGATTTCGGGTTTCAAAAATGGAGAAGGTGCTCAATTTGTCGGGATGTTTTTTTAATTTATGGTGGTATGCAGGTGGTCCGATTGTCCGGTCAGGGTCTGATGATGGGATCCTGGTGAAATCGAAGGAACTTTTAACCATTAAGGTTGCACACGAAATGACGGAAGCTTAAGAAATCGAGTAACTTCTCCCGTTTTCCCAACATTTTCCATCACTGCTATGCTCCTATTCATTGTAGCGTGATGAAAAGTATACTATAACCAGCTCAGGAGTATGAAAAATAATTGTACCAAGTTAAGTTAAAATCCGTCGAGTAGTTTTTGTTTCTATAACGGTTATACAGACAGACAGACAGACAGACAAAAATTTTACTAATTGCATTTTTGGCAAATCAGTATCGATCCCTAATCACCCCCAGTTATTTTGGAAATATATTTCATGTACAGAATTGACCTCTCTACAGATTTATTATAAGTATAGATATGCAAAAGTAGCTCAAAAATTGTCCATAACGAAAACATGCATTTTAAAGTAAAACAAAAGAAATAATATCGTGAAGCCAACCAAATAACTAATGATATATTAAATTTTGTGACTGTTCAATTTAGTCGGGTCCGCGATACCACTTTTGTTGAGTTTCAGAACGCGACATTACATTATTATATTCTGTGCTCCAACGCACACTGCTTTGATGTTAGGAACACACCTACATTGCTTAGACAACAGTGAACTTTATACAATAGCAATAAAGCTCAAATTGACTCTACGTATTAGTTAGAAAACGTTTGTATGGGAAATAGAAAAATGCTGTTTTGAGGATTTTCCCGGCAATTATTTGAATTTTTCTCACCTTTTAAACCTTCCCTAGACCTCCACGAATAATTCAAGACCAAGATAAGATAAATCCATTCAGCCGTTCTCGAGTTTTAGCGAGACTAACGAACAGCAATTCATTTTTATATATATAGATTGTCAACGACCTAAAATAATACGTATTTCCAAATAAGAAATTTTAATAAAATGTACTCTTTTCATTAGACAAATTATTATTTTCTATAAAACCGGTGCACATTAATTCAGCATCCTTTTTTACCGCATAATTGTTATCTAATTAGACTTGTACATTTGCTTTGTCACCCAGCGCTCAGTAAATCCTGACGCTGTGGACCCTAAACGTCCGAACTGATTCTCAGATTAATGTCATCTATTCACACAATTACGATACGTACACAATGATACTGCGTGCGCATAGTCGTCAACAATTAATCTTCATTAATGGTTCACTTAAGCTATGTGCGGTTTCCTCCAAGTCAAGAGAATACGAAATGCTTGTTGTGGGGTTACCCTCTGATGTTTTCAACTATTTTAATGTTTGTGTGGTACGCATAAATTGTTCGTGTTTAGGCTTTAGATATTAATATTTGTAAGAGTTGCATGCGTTAGAGTAATTTAGAACTACATTTAAACAATAGTTTAAAGACAGTCTTTTTCAGTTTTATTAGTAGCGTTTATGTTGTCATATATTTGAAGTATTTTATATATTTGATTGAAAAGATTTTTCTTGCATCTGAGTAAAGATCTTGAGCATCAAGTAAAAACGGCCAATGGTGGCACCGGACAAGCGACACAAAATGGCTGAAACACGCTGCTAATATTATTTTAGTAATTAATATTTTTTCTTTGTTTTCGAACAGTTACTATGAAACTAACATTTATTTCAATTAATCATTATTAAATTACACCCTATCAACTATTAATATCAATATTTATGTTTTAGATTCTAGCATATAAGTCACTAAAATATGTTTTTTATATCACTGGAAACTAAAAAGAAAACCATACGGACCATTACAAGGCAAACAAGGACCACTCTAAGAATTGTAGATGATTACTATAGAATCATAACACGAGATTATTCATTTCAGAATGCATTGTTATGAATCGAAAGCGAGTTTTTATTTTTTTATAGGACCATATTTTTAACGTGCGTTCTCGTGGAGGACATTGAGGGAGCCAATTATGTCGTTTTCATGAAAATGTTCACGGAATGATGATGCGGATTCGCACATATTAAAGTTGTAAATAAAATTAAATTATGCGAGCATACAAATAGAAATTATTCTCGATGGAATAAGTAACTAAACTGAACTAAGTACGGCATGGATCAGTTATAATCGTTAGTTCTTAGATGTCCCCAAATTTGTTCAGTAAATTCTCTTTTAGTGATTGTATTTACCGCCTATCATGATAAAAAATACACCCGAGTACAATTGATTATCTGGGTAAAATTAAACACTATTTTTCCAAATTATTTTCTCATTTATAATAGGTAAATGACAGCGTTCTCAAACAAAAGTCCAAACATTTTAAGTCAAAACAATCGTCACGGCGAGAAGCCCGTAATTTCATAAAGTCAAATAAGAAATTAACTTTCCTCTTGTCCGCAATAAAACGTCTGCTCTCCGCTAAGTAATTTATTTCTGTATTTTGTATCCTGTTTAAATTCACAATACGTTTAATTTCTGCGTAATTTACACTCAGTGCTGTAGCAAAAAATCACTCTAAAATTCAGGAGATCTGTAATGAATGAGAAATTAATGCAAAGTGGCTACCCATAAATCTCCAGAGCTTTAAGGGCAATAAAACAAAAAATGAGAATTACCAGTTTGATAAAACAAAAACTTTGTTTGGCAAGTGCCCCAGCGGACTCGCCCAGCCCGGCCCGTTCCGACCTACGGGGCTTTACCTCTATATTCCAATTTCCACTTTTTGTCAGTTTCAGACATATTCAATGTGGGTGTCTCGTTTACTTCAGTGAGAGCAGTACGCCGGTATTAAGTGTACCTTTTACACTCCACCTACTTTAACAAAAAACTGTAGTGTAGGCAAACGGTTTCCGAGGAATAGTGTCGAATTCTAGCGTCATCGACAGCTTTAACAGACATTATTAAATGAATTAAAGTGACAATTTTATCGGTGGAGACACTCATTCATCATATAATAAAAGTTAGCAAATTATAATCAATCTATATAAACTTAACTTATCTTCTTCCCTGCCAGCCCGAGCTGGCTTCTTTGTTTACTAAGTATATTTTTCATTTATTTTATTGTCTTTGTTTATATAAGCTAATCTAATTAAGTAATAATTGAATATTCTCATGTACCTTGACTTATCATAAGTGCAACTATGTTCGCCTACGTGATGAATAAAGCATTTTTATTTTATTTATTTTTATTTTATAAAAATATGATAACATTACAGATTTCGAGGGAGTGTACAATATAACTTAGAATATCTTAGTACGTTCACCGACTTCCTTTTGTAGATTAACAAAGGACGCGGACTGCAGCGGGGTACTTTGAGTACACAGAATTTTTGTACGGCTACAAAGTATATGAGAGTTTGAGTGTATAATTGTATACGTGATTCTACTTTCTTTCCTAATAATTGTATTACACTTTTAAAAATTGCGAGGATGCATGTTGGTTAGAAATAAATCTAGGTATAAACCGCTGAGGAGATTCGAATGAAATTGCGCACATAGACTTAACCTTGGATTAATATTATAAGGTATATTATAAACCATTTTTTCCAGTCAAGGACCGTTTGAAGCTCTTATTTCGGTAAAGGAACATCACGGATGCAGTTACAAAAGCTACAACACTATAAGCCGCGTGGCGACCTGTGTAAGAAGGTTAAGATTACCAAACCACGAATACCGTATACTGTCATTACCCCGTCTGATAGTGTATCAAATTCTCAGAAGTAATGACAGACATAATTTAGAGACAATGCATTGTATTACTTCGGCCACTAGTGGCAGATTGTCTACATAACTTGAGAAGTTTGTTTATTTTTTTAATTTATACAACAAAGGAGTATGGATTCGATCCATATTTTCGCGATATTAATGAAGTTGGTAACTACGTTTGTAATAAGCGCATTCGTTTAATCGTAGGCTTAACAATCGTCTAAGAAGCGATGAGTGAATTCCGTTTGATATCTTCCCTCAAATATTTTGTGTGTTTACTGTTTTCTTCATTTATTTTAACTTTGAGTCTAATTAAGAGCATAGTATAGTATAGTAAAAAAACATAATACAAATAATTTTCGCATAATTTACAACTTTGTATTTAAAAGAAAAGCTCCATAAGATTTAGGCTCTGAGAGAATGAGAGAATACTTTGAGAGAATACTCTTCTGAGTGCCTCATAGACATTTCTAGAGCTAACAAAATTATTTTGTTTGTATAAAGTTATGCACTATTAAAAAATAATCAAATAAAGTTTGCATTAATTTTAACTCTAATGACACTTGATTACAATCTAAAATTATCTTTACCTTCAACCAGAGTAAGTACATTATCATAAAACAAAGCCAGCCCTCCAAGCTAAAGCACGAAAGACAGAAGTTATAACGTTAAGAGATATGAATGTTAATACTTGGTCCGACTAATGTCAGAGACCATTTATTTACCAGTTATCTGACTAGAAATTATTGTAAATTATAATATTTTCACTGCAAAAACACTTGACATTTTTAATAACTTGTCTCCATTTTATATGAGTCGCGGCGAGAGTACTTTATATTCAGTAAGATAAGGTTGCTAATTTTATTAAGGGTTCAAAAACATGAAAGATATAGCCTTATTCATTACAGCCATAACGTGAGCAAAGTAGAACAATAGAGTAGTCGAGCGCTAACAAAGGAGGTTCATAATTCTTCCCAAAGATGTATGAATAATGGAAAAAATATTTTCTTACAGAAAAAATAATAGTATCGACTATCGATTTTCGTAACATTTTAGCACGGAATTAATGAATATAAATCTTATATTAACAATATAAAATATTGGAATACTTATTTCCATGACATTATACCTCGGATATATTCACTGCATGGAAATCTCACCAATTAAAATTGATTACGTATCTTTGATGCTGGATACCAATTAATTAAACCCAATGTAGTAAGGTACCAATTACTTAATATAAAAGTGTTATTAATTATAAAGATTGAACAATAATAAAGTCTGTTCAGTATTAAGAGAAGTAATTGAAATAAATGGGGGGAGTTAGGGGACACAAGCTGAACGCATCCCGTTCCTTCCGTATAGGTGGCCGTTAATGATCGTTGTCTCCCGGACCCACCCCGAAACGCCATAAAATTTTACGCAGAAATACATTTTGTAAAATAAAGTAATACAGTCCCCTACCCTTCTGTATTCCGCAACACGGGTTGTTAGTTTACATTGCTTGGCGCGAAATCTTAAATTTTCATTTAAAATGTCTTTATAAAATTGGTAGTAGTATTCCCTTTAAATTTAAATTATGTATTTTAAGATTTTTATGGTGTTGTTTATGGACGGTAGAAATTATTTGAAATCAAGCGATCACTCCTTTGTCGTCTTATGCTTTAAAAAGGAACATTCACTAACTACACGGTTAACTAGGCTGCTATGGTTTGTGGAATTCATTGAAATATCTAAATAAGAAAATTAAGCGGTTATAACGTAGTTGCGAGTAGAACGGGCTAATGAGAGGATGTTATCTGGTTTAAGACTCAAGAACCCAAACACTTTTCTAAAGTTACGTATGTATTCTTTGTGAATTATCGCTTGCTTTAACGTTGACGGAAAACATCGTAAAGCAACCTGCATAACTAACCTGCGAATATAAATTTTGAGGGTAGGTTATGAAGTCTGTTAATTCACACTAGGATAGCGTGGTGGAGTTTATATTAGAACGTTAATATTATTATTAATGAAATATCTAGTCAAAAATCGGCTTTAAATGAATTTAATTCTTCATATGTTATTGAGTTTTAATAATATCGGGAAATAATAAAAACGATTGGAGGATTATTTCGATATAATTTCAAAAACGGAGAAATACAATACAGTTACAAAAGTAGACACCTAACCTACAATATTTATGTAAATAAACGTATATCAAACATCACTCATCGGTATCGCCCGAAGTCCTCTCGAATACATAGATGAGTGGTTGTTTATAATAAGTACGCTGTGTATTCTAGGACCATTTGCCCCGCCATAAACATGAATGGCGCCAAAACGTCTCTCTTATCTCGGGCATTTCTCGGAAGGGCGGAAGCGGGGCCCTAAAGGCTCAGCGGCGTTCTTCAAGTGTGGTCCTAAAGGATCTCGAAATAAGGGCCCAAGAAATCCCTTTGAAAAAGCACTACGTTCTTAGAGCAAATGGTCTGTGAGGAAGAAACTCCGAACCGTTTTCGATATTGATTTTTATTTAGTTGATAGCACTCGACTTATAGAAAAATTTAATCCATGCCGCGGTATCTGCAGCACTTTGCAGATCTGTAGACCGATTTTATTTGCGTAAATCACCCAATTTTTTGACAGAGTCGTAATAATTCTGCGTATAAACCAAAATTGTTCAATTGCCGTTAATTAATAAACGAGTATCATGGAAATGTCAACATGATATTGTGTAATATATTCCCAGGATAGCGTAGTTAATGTTAAAATTGTATCCACATAATAAACCAATTTATTGTTAAAACTAAACTTGTATTAATTGATTTGGCAAAATTCAGTAATTGCCGCGAAATTCTGAATTATAGCCAATCGCTGGAAACTGATTAATAATCAAAGCATAGTGACAAGCTTGTGGTATATTCGCGGAGCAAACTTGATGCACCGGATAAGTCGCTGAATTCGTTACCAGTTTCACTGTGAAGAAGTTTGTCACTCATGAATATTAAACGGATAATGCAGTTATAATGTACGCCATGTTAAATGTTAATGCGGCGTTTCGTTTTACGCTTGCTAATTTCTTGGATCCTTAGCGTCTGTATAAGCTTATTATATCCGTAAATGAATATGAGCATCATAAATTTAATTATGTCATGCTGCATGTTATGACTTAAGGGAATTGAAACGGAATGTTTTTATGTTTGTAGTCGATGATGTCGTGGTACCTGGTCTTATTTCTCAGTGCAATAATATTCAATTCTCAGAACTCAGTTTTGACGAAAGCCAGTCTGCCCAGCGTCTACCGCTTTTAGTAAATATACTACCGGGAATTCCCGTTAGAAAAACCCAAGTGTCATATAATCTAGTAATAGAATCCAAGATCTGCGGTCCGCAGTCTGCGCATGTCGCTACAAAAACAGGAAATCAGCTAACCAGGACAGCCAACCAACGACTAACTGCCAGTAAATTAGTTATGACATAGATATTGTGAAGAATTGACCTAAATATACTATGTGGTATAAATTTTCACCATCTTCAATAAAAATAAAACACAAACTTAATTTCACACAAGGACTCATCAATCACTTTGTTAATTTTCATTCACGTACAGATTATTAGAAAATTATAATTAATTAGTATTGAGAAGTTTCAATTAAGCTTGAATGATTTGGTAGGTTATTTATAAGGTTCCGTTGGAAAATATCTATTCTAATTGTGTCATGGCCGTCCGTATGTCATGGAAATAAATAGCGATAATTTAATCTAGAGTTAAGTAGGAGTATAGCAATTGATATTTGACGTGTGTTTTGTTTACATTATTTGATTATACAGGGTCATTTTGACATTGTGATACTAAATTTAATCACATACTTATCTTCTTGAAAACAACACTTAACAATAAGTTACTTGCACGTTAGCTGTAAAATAAAAATGTGTGAGTTTAGAATCAAATACATATCTATAAAAAATTATTTTAATTTAACACGCCCTAATGTCTCTTGTACTACTTTAAGAGCATTCGTCGCAGCGGGTCATCACATTTATAGTCAGAAATAATCTCACGCACATGCCATATTTGCACTAAACTACAAAACGTAATGACAAAATGACCCTGAACATTTACAATGATATTCAGAAATATATTTATATTATTATTTGTATTTATTTATATTTCAAATACTTCTAATATTATAGATGCAAAATGTTTTCGTAGGTTTGTCCTTCCACTCAACATCACAGTAAGTAACGGATCGGCATGATTTTTGCATACAGATAGTTTATGGTTGGAGCGTGACATTGGCTTCTTCTAACCCGGAAAAAGTCTTTTATGCGGACGAAGCCGCATGCGAAAACGAATACTAAGCAAATGGGTTACATAGTGATTATGTTGACACGAATGTTAGATATCGAATATTGCGATAAAATCCGAAAATAACTTTTATTTCAATAATGATTCCATTTATAGTCAGTCCTTAGGTTACTTAAATACTCCTTATACAAATTTCTTTCATATCTAAAAGAAATTAGATTCATAATTAGTTTCAGATTGGGTATAATGAGCTATTTTTGCCAGTGCTTTTGTCATTAAGTGTAAAATAATGTAATATTTTTTGTAAATGGCTAATGTTACAGTTTTTGGTAGCTCCCAAATGGTATGAAATAAATGGTAATTATGAGATAAGGAATAGAACATTTTATACTATTTTCAAAGTTTGCGAAAAATGTATGGTAATTAGTATGGTATTTTGTATAAGTGTACTCGATGACTTATGTCGTAACTTGAAAACCTAAGTGTAGATTCAATATAAAGAGCTTCTATTAATATAAATCCAAATCAAACTCTTATTTCGTGGACGTTAGACAAGGCGTTACTAACACTGTTCATCAGGTTATGATAATTTAATAATTCAGTTCTGAATTTATATACTGTCCCATCGATGGGCATTGGCCTCCTCTATTATTGAGAGGGATAAGGTCTTAGTCCACCACGCTAGTGCAGATTGGCAGACTTCACATACCCTCGAAATTCTTATAAAAAAATTCTCAGGTACGTAGGTTTCCTAACCATGTTTCTCTCCACCATTAAAGCAAGCGATAATTCACAAAGAATACATACATAACTTTAGAAAAGTCAGAGGTGTGTGGCCTTGGGTTAAAGCCTGCGGACTTTCGTCTCGGCAGTCCGTTCCATTCCTTACTAGTTCATCACCGCTTTTTTCATTGGATCGGACCAATTACTTTTTTCAACTATATCTATTTTAGTAAAAAGACCGACTTACACGCTTGAGTTGAGGTTAAATGAAACAAGCCATGCATATTTCTGAAAGTGGTTTTAAATTTAATTTATTTTTCATGCCTTATGAACACATGGTAATGTTGTCTACGTTTTAAGTAACAGTTAAAACAGATATAAAACTCACTGCTCGAAAGATTATAAAATTAATGCAGTTGAATGCATTTAAATAACTTTATGCAATGGCGCTTAAAATTTAATTACCAGACGTCACTGGGGTATTGGTTTAAAGCGATGCTAGGGTTTTAGTGTTCATATTCGGACATTTAAGGTTCAAGCGCATATCTTAAAGACTACCTCTTTCCATAATTGAGTGTGCATGAAAACACAAAGGTACTGACTAATCTGTTTTTTATTTTAAGTGAATTCTAGGCATATGAAAATTATAGACCAAAGTAAGGTCATTTTTAAGGGGGCTACGGAAGGTAGGCTTTACTTTATTTTAGGTGAAAAAAATAAAATAAAAAGTAAAAGCATTGTTTTTTGGTCCTGCGGCGTGAATAAAAATGATGACATTTTATTCTAATGTCGTATTCAATTTACACCAAATCACATGCCTTAAATATGATATCGTTTGTAGTAACAGCTGCGGAACCTTAAGTGGCCCGATGTTCTTGATCTGTGTTTTAACCATTGCAAAGATATGCGACCCCAACAAATTTTATTATGTCTTTGTCAATCTTATACACGCCAATCGCTCGCGTATCTGTCCCATCTTATATAAGCATAGAAATTGCATGTATTTTCGAAAGAGCCTTCGAATATCATGCTTTGACCTGCCTTATTTATTTGAATAGATCTTTCAGTCACATACCATGATATGTGATTTCTTATGGCCTATAGATAGATTAGGCTTTAAATAAATAAGTAAAAAATGTTTTTGAAATAACATATTGTAAAAATAACTCGATATTATGTCATATCTATTTGAAAACATTATATGTATATATGTATATGTCACTTTATACATATCACCATTTATTAAGATTATTCAATTATGTTCATTAAATTTTTAATTTGCTCATTCCATTCATTCGTACCAATTACCAAACGTAATTAGAGTGCAATTTATATTTTTAATACTTTCAATAACTCGTAATTTTAATTCGACGTCTTAATCCAACACTATTCATTAGAACGGTACGTATCTCATATAATTATAATTTAACTGAATCTATATGGAGCTACTAAAGTGTTTTTAAGTGACAACGTCCCGTAAAGGTCAAATTAAAAGCATAAAAAGATAAAATACAGTAAATTCTCTTGAGAAATACGCACGCGAGAGATCTTATTATGCGAAAACAGTTAGCGTCAGTTGAGGGGCTTTGAATAAGTAAGGTCAGTTCAAATTTGCAACATTCCACGTTTTTGCGCGCTCGTCTTAAATTCTCTTTTTAATATGATACCCGTTACGCTAATGTAATGCAAGTTAATATTCAAATATTGGAGGTTCAAACAATGGTGATGTTATGTTTTTTCTAGTTATTTAGCCTGTGTAATTTTGTTTTGTTAGCTGGCGAATATAGGTGTAAAAATACGAAATGGGATGAGATTGTTTGTGAACAAACAGCGAGTGTCCGCTTATTAGAGGGGCCCATTGTAATAAAAACATCGCCTTATTACAGTTGGGATATTCTGCCCCTCGGCGTAACACAGAAATTTAAATCTGAACATAAAACGATTTGTTTTTGTTGACGCAATAAAAATAAAATCGGATTTAACAACGCGAAATTTTTATGCTTGATCGTTAAAAATTCATAAATATTACGTGTAATAAAAATCTCTTATGTTCAAAAAGTATGGTCAACATGTCACTCTAATATCGGTAATATTTTTTATCATATAAGCAAGACCCATGGGTGAGCTTGTTGTTTACTAGTAAGTGATCATGGTACGTAAAAAAATTACAGTACAGTTATATGTGTTATTTTTGCAATGGTTTTCGTGAGGGACAGTTGACACATTGCATCTTCCAGTAACGGACACTCTTGCGTCAGTGTACTGTTTCTCGCTTTTATATAAATTTAAATATTATTGACCCTATTTCCGGGTTTTAAAATAAGTTACCTTATACCATTCTATAAATATTTTTTTCTCTAATTTGATTAAGCTTTGTTAAGATTATATAGGTACGACCAAAGAAGATTAAAAAAAAAATGTGATAATATATATTTTTTAATATTTCACACTATATTCATTCACAAAATTGCTCCGTCGAATTTCGTAGTAGCATTAAGTACAGTTAATGTAAAATGAAAAGGAACAAAGTGTGAAAGGTGTGAATTTCAATATCCACAATCACTAAATAAACTTCTGCACTTGAGGGGGTAAACGCGGGGTCGACGTAGGTACCTACAACTAGAAAGTTTTCAGACCACGTATCACTATGTGTCTCGGAAATTTCCGTACGGCCACCGCGTGTTCACTCAGAGGCTGCGAGTCGACGCGTTTTAATTTAAAATACAGTTGACAAATAAAAAACATTTTGATATATTAGTATTGTCCTCACACAGGACTGCGGTCACTGCGAGCCAGCAGTGTAGCGATCGTTGCAAACGCTAATGCTCTTACTATTTTCCTTTCTAATGGCCGGCGCGAAAAAATCGTGTCAGTAAAACGCACCCTTACTATTTTTGACAATGTAGCGACAACCAACACGCTTGTAAGTACCTACACGATACAATGAATTCTAGTTAATAAAACCATATAGTCCAACAAATTTTAAATATCAAATCCAATAATAGCGAATTAGTTTCTGTAAAAAAGGAATAAATTTAAATATAAAATATGATATCAACGGGATCCATGTTGATTAGGTGAAGAGAAAATCGTATGTAAAATTCATCGTACAACCTCTCGTCAGTTTAAATGTATAACGAATATTTAGCTCTCGGCATCGAGCCTTATAAATATTAATATTTCCTATCTCAGTTGTTAATTACCCAGACAACTACGGATGAACCCCCACCCCGTATTCATTAGGCCAACCTAATTAGGACAGACAAAACCGTGGAACTTGTGGGGAGGTACAAACTTATTATTAAGGAATTTTGAACGCGGAATAGTCTTGTTGCTTTTACTAAAAGTAAATTGAGTTCAACGTTTATTGTTTGTTATGGAAGCTACTTAATGCCTTCTTCGCGTTCATCACTGCCGGAGAACAATGCCGCTACGAAAATGTAGGGTTGGCTTCACTTATAAAACCATAAATAGTGATGTGAAACTCCCGCTGCGAATAAAAAGTATACTTTGTAACATAATAAAGAAATAAGGAGTTTTTTCGACAGCAGAAATTTCGAGCCAAAATTGTAACACCTTGAATCAGAACTGAATAAAAACCATTAATCAGATGAACTTTCCAAACCGCACGATTCCATTTTATCTGATTGTAAAAAAATCCATTCAATAAGCGATGCCATGAAAGCAGCACGCAACATATTCTGAAGTAATCTGCCATTAGGGCAAAAGCCCCCCTCCCTTATCTGCGACATCTGCCCGATGTTTATATTTAAGGGTCCACATCGACCTCTGTAATGACACAGACCTTATCGTCTGTAGGTCTAGGTAATCCTTGAGCCTACCTTCACACTAGCAAATTTTATTTAATGCTGCGCGAAAATCTGCACAAATAGTCAACGTTTTGAGTTTTGTGGACACAGGTATGGAAATTGTGCTTTTTATGCAGACAGTGTATTACTAAATTAATTTTTAGACATTAGCATATCAAAAGAGAAGCATGACGTAGTTATACATTTTTGTGCTTAGATATTTATTATTATATGTGAATGCTCTGTCTTACTTTAATCCTAGTAATATTAGAAATGCGAAAGTTTGTGAGGATGGATATGGAGCTATGGATGTATGCATGTATGTATGTTTGTTCCTCTTTCACGATAAAACTACTGAACGATTTGGGATATAACTTTACAGTAATATTGGTTATACATCAGAATAACACATAGGCTACAATTTATAATGATTTTGTGTAATTTCGTCATAATATAACGATACATATCAAGTAAGTCGAAAAAAAATATGTACCCCGGAAAACTCTTTCACGTGGGCGAAGCCGCAAGCAAAAGCTAGTAAGTTATAAAGCATCCGATGTTTTAATGTTTTTTGAAAAGATGTGGATGTAATTTTCTAAATATTAAGATATAGGCTTATATTAACGCGTGGCGCGTCACTAACTAAAGCTAGTAATTCTACCAAAACATAATGCAAATCTTTCTCCAATCCCTACAAAGGATAACTCAGATTCAATAGCTTCAAAAGATTTACGTATAAAACTATAAAGTGAAGACGTCTTTATTATATTATTTTTGTTGCTGTATTATGATGTTTATTGACTATAGTCAGCCACAAAAATCGAAAATCGAAGTTTTTTTTGGAATTACATCTTGATCATCCTTAAATCTCAGGATTTGTAGATGATTAGTAATCTTTAAAAATATGTGCATTCGTATTTTCTTACAGTATGTACTTTATTCTGTGTTTGGCCCTGTGATTTTTTTAAACCGTTGTTAATAGTATATTTACCTACGTGTTGGTCACAGTTCTGCTCAAATGGGAATCGGGGTTCTCCTTTCACGAAATAAAATTCCTAGTGCATATTAATCCAAGACATTGTTTGTGTCCAAAATTTCATCCATCCTATTAGCAGTTTCGCATCTACTTCATAGACTTTCTCATTTAAACTATCGTTAGTATATATAATACCTATATCATATAGGTATAAATATAGGTAACCATGTTGCATTGTCACTCTGCGCGGTAATTCCACCTGTCGATAGTGTCGTTGGGGTGACATAAGTAATAATGCACACCACGGGGCACGTCGCGTAATTGTCAGTTAACAATCTTATCCGAAATAATGTAGTAAAATTATTCTATTATAGACATCCGGTGGATTATTTTTTTTATGTTAAAGGAGTATGTTCG